>NW_016908266.1:352878-381635 GCF_001483705.2 Eufriesea mexicana | reverse complement strand
CGCTCTTCATCATCCATGGCACCTCTACTAGACCTGTGTTGCTATGTAATCCTATGTAAATAACACAAAAATGTATTAAAAATATGAACTAAATGATCACTGTTTACTTTTAAATTTATATTCATATCTTAATAGTACTGAAACATTATATTAAGATTTATATATTAAGATATTTTTTACAAAGTCTAATATAAAATAAGTTCCCAAAATTTCTCATATACATAAACTTATTCAATATAAAAATATATAAATGCTAAATAAAAAATTTGCAAAAATCCAATTTAATATGTAATATATTTTAAATAACTAATATTTATCAGTTTTCTTTAATAGTTATTATCAAATCAATACAGACTATATTCTATGATTAAATATGTTAATTATATACATTAAGCTCTTTTGTTATATTTAAAAATGTTAGAACTCATATAACATATTTTTAATAGAATGTTTTCTATTCACAAATTTCTTTCTCTAATAATGATAATAAACAGTTACATGTATAATATAAATAAATCACATGTATAAGTTATATACATAAAAATTAATGATATTTAACAAAACTCAATAAAAAATCATAGAAGTAAATGTGACATAACACAAAATATATAAATTAACTTTGACCTTGACTGTATCCTCAACTTTATATTTTATATTTCTATACTTTTTGAAATAAAACATCATATATTTTCATACATAAGCACTTAAAAATATAAAAAATTATTAACTAAATGTAAACTACATAGTCTCTGACTAAAAATTAGCATTTTTCTTAAAAGTAAATATACTTTTCTAAACATAACAAACAAACCTCTAAAATATTGTAAAACAGCACCAAACGGAAATTCTTTTTATCCATGAATTTTTCGTGAGTAATCAATCATAATTTAAATTAGTTTAATAAATATCACTACTTTAAATATCAAACTTTTAGTAACAGACTATCATATTTTACATTAATGTCTTTAGCATAATCACGTAAAGTTAATAAAATTTGAATTGTTATTCAATTTTCTGTCTATTTTTTATGTTTGGAAACTTTAAAAAATCATTTATAAGTCAAAACTTCGAAATTTATTCGAATTGTTATCGATAATTCATATACAAATGGTGTGCAAAACATATCAATCATTTTCTTACGTGTCAATGCTTAATCCTATAGCCGTATCATAAATTCCCATAGTAATATTATTTTTCATAGAAAAATCTCTATTTCACTTAAAACTGTGTTTCACCGATAATAAAAACACTGACTCGTGTTTGGTCCGAACTCACATAGCTTTTAATCTCTTTACAGTATAGACCTCAGTCAGCTACAGCAGGATGGCGTGCCGCTCGACAATCGGCGGTCATTCCACAGTGGGGAAAACCGAGGCACTATAATCACCGAAAAATGCCACTTTTCATCACCAAAAATCACAAACTGTTCTTGTCACTAGGAGCTGTATCATCACATACGAAACATCGTTTTACCGTTGGATTCCTACATGCACAATTAACTTAGGCTAAATAAGGCAGGGGACAATTTTGTTGGCACGGCCTTTACGGCGACAGTACGCCATTGCTATGTCAGAGTTTGCAGGCTATAAACATACCCGGGCCGCCCGTAACCACGCCGGATCACGTACCTTCCAGTTACTGTTGTCTCCTTAGCAATTTCATGGCGGCTTTGCACGCGGAATTATCGGGATCCTCGTCGAAATTCACACGGCTCATCCAAGTAAACATCTTGTAGTAACAGAAAAAAATGTCACAAGCTGCTTGAACGGAAGAGTACGCAACTGACGAAGCGCTAAAGTCACGGAGTCCGGATGTCGGTACAAAGCCAGAGTGCGCACTCGCTTAGATGCGTATATGTGCTGCCATCATGGTATAATACATGAAAACGCAAAGGAAACATCGATGCACGGAATTGGAAAAAACAGTCACCAATGGTGAATCTCCTAATGCAACACGTGCATTAGCGATTACATAATATGGTTCTAGTTTCATATAAAAATTGTATGAAAAAATAAATTAAATCTTAAGCGATAGAAATAATGTATCGTAATTTGTATTAGAAATAAATATTATCTGGCTTCAGAAAAATATTATATACTTTGATATTTGTTGGGTAAAAGGTAAATTGGTTTATTAATATTTTAATGTTTACTGAATTATTTAAGATTTTATTTAAGTAAAGATAATTCGTAATATTTATGTGTAATCATTAATTAAATTAAAGACAACAGCTGTTATAGTGTATTTTCTTATATATTATCACTAGAACATACAAAGTTGGTACTTATTGTTGAAATGTTACTATAAAATTCAAAATATCGTAGTGCAGAATATTCTTAGATACAATAAATTTGTCGTAATGACGAAACATCTGACGTTCCTTGTTCTTCTAAGAAATTCAGTATGTTTTTAACAACTGAAAAAGATAAATAAATGTTGCATTAATAATGTATGATAACATATTAATGACAAATATTGCTTTTTCGTATAAAATTTTAAGCTTTCATTACAAATATACCTTGTTTATCTTCAGCACTCATAAACATATTTACAATTGAAAAGCGTTTCATTTGACTAAATGATTTCAAAAAATTATTCAAGAGTTCCACATCATTAGATGTGCAAAAATATTGTTCCAAACAATGTAAAATGATACTGAACATATTTCCATCCAATTCATTAGCTAAAACTAATATAGTTTTACTGATTAAAAATTCTATACTGTTGCCACTTCTTATTAAAATACAAACCTGAATTTAATTTGTTAATATCCAATGATCTTAGTAATTGTGCGTACACTTCGAAATCAGTATCATTTTGCAATGATCGCCATACACGCATAAATTCGTACCCGTTTTCGATATTTTGGAAATCCTAAAAAATATTACATTGATTAAAACATTTCTTTTATATAATTAATTATATACCTTTGGAATATATTTTTCCGACTTAGAAGTTATATTTTTATATTTATCTGTCACTTGTATTTCCCTAGGTGATGACATCGTTTGACATTTTTCATTCAAATTACAATTTCGTTCGGTAGATTTATTTAGATTTTTAACATTTGATAATTCCACTTGTTTGTTGTCGGATGTTTTGTTTTTGCTTGCAACTTTTGTATTGTTCTCATTTACAATCGTTCCTTTTGGTTTGGATTCAACATTTACGTAGTTATTATTACTAGATTCACTAGGTAATTCTTCAATAATAACTGAATTAGTGCGTTTAGAAGGTCTTGTAAAAGAAAAAATTGATTTCGGTTTCATGCTTGAAGAATTATTTTTTTCTTGGCATAATTTATATATAT
This sequence comes from Eufriesea mexicana, assembly GCF_001483705.2. Classification (NCBI taxonomy): domain Eukaryota; kingdom Metazoa; phylum Arthropoda; class Insecta; order Hymenoptera; family Apidae; genus Eufriesea; species Eufriesea mexicana. Next base: position 378,325 of record NW_016908266.1, on the reverse strand, counting down.
TTGTGGAATTATTAGGCTTGTTAGAAGAAGAAACTGAACTTCCAGTCAGTTCAGTGTTTGTTTTGATCACTTTTTTGTCACTTTCAGGTTTCTTTGAAATAACATTTTTTGCCATTTTTTTATTATCGTCCTCGAAGCAGTACTCAGCTTTAATATGTGGCCTTGGTCTTAAATTTTGTGACGGACCCGGTGCCTTGTCACAATAGCATATACAGCTCGATAAATTCAATCTCGATTCAAATTGTGAGAAGTAATTTCTTTTCTCTTCCATTTCATTAAATTTTGATTTTTTATTTATATCTTCCTTTTGTTCTTCTTTGATAGTCATTCTAAAAATATCAGAATGAAATAATTTATATTTACGATATTAAATATTTTTCTTTTATCGTACCTTACTTTTCTAGATTCGCAAGGTTTCCGTAATTTTTTTACACCCGCAATCGCCACTGCATTCGTAGGTTCTAATGTTAAAGCAGCTTCATAATCTGCCAATGCCTAATAAATGTATATATTTTTATTTTATACAAATTTTATAGAAAAAGTTACACCAGAAATTGCCGAATTTCATCTAGATACCTGAGATGATTTTCCAAGATGTTCTAAAGATACAGCTCGTCGAAGAAGGGCCTTGATATTTGTATATTCTACGCTAAGTACCATATTACAATCGGTAAGAGCATTTTCGTATCGTTGAAGTTTAATATCTAAAAAAATATAATTTAATTTTAACGCTTTTTAACAAAATAAATGAAGTTAATATATTTACATGTCATTGCGCGGTTATTGTACGTAATTATGTTCGAATTCATTTTTATGCTAGTATTATAATGCTTTAAAGCTTCCTTGTAATCTCCAACTCTGAATGCTTCATTTCCCTTTTCCCTTTCCTGTTCAGCCATCACATCCACTTCCGTTCCTGTTAGTGCCGCTAATAACAACAAATTTTCATTTTGTTATTATTTTACTATGTACTATTTAAAATAATTAGAGGATTATTTAAATAATTATCGTTCGTGTTACTTCCATTGTTCTCATTTACTTAGTTTTCAATGTTTAGATTCCCTAATTAATTTATATAATATACATATATTGTTTTCTGCACATACATTTATTGATAATAGTTTGTTTTTGAAGTTTCCGTTTGTCAACAATTTCTTTCTGTTTTTGTTGAAATCTTTTTGCTTCAGCCTTTTCTTGTTCAACTCTAATGTCTATTTTGTTTAATTCAGTGTCAACATCGTATTTATCCCAAGCAGAATAATCGCAAAAAGCAGTTCGTTTGTTTTCAGTACCTTTCGAGTTTGTTACAGGATTTTTCTAATTAAATTAAGTGAACAGAATAAAAATGTTTTTAAGTAAAATTACACATTAAATATGATTACATAATTAAATAATGTAATGTGATTGGAGTAATGGTTAAACGTACTTTTGCAGATTCTTCTTTAAATTGTCTGATATCTGGTTGGGGAAGAGAATCTATTATTATGGATTTCCCTTCTTCCAAATCTTTTTCCCGAATTTGCATTTCCGACATCCAATCGTTAATGTCTTTATCAATTTGCTTACATTCGTTTGGTTCTAGCATATCACGTTTAAGAATGGGTTCGGACTTTCTTAAAATTATACTCGTTGGTTTAATAACAGCCAAACGTTGTTCTGCATGTTTTTTTAAATCTGGATAGTATCCTTCTTCACCGGAACTATTAATGAAGCATAAAATAAAAACATATAAATAGAATGTATTAAACATTCAGAATATTTGAAATTATATAGACTGATCAAAATTTATTAAAATTCAGTTTTCAAAAATCCCGCCGATTTGTAATTTCTACTTACCGCAGTATAGTTACTATGCGCTCCAACTTTTTTGCGTTTGTACATTCGGAAATATATTCGTACGAAAGATGCTCAACCGGTATATCATATCGTTCGAGCAACGACTTTTGTCTGGATTTCGTATCACAAATAACGTCTGTATCGTTTTCAACCATTATATCAGGTAAAATACTCTTTGTTGGCAAAAATATTCTTCTGTTAGAACTTAATTAGTTACGTTGCTAGGGGTACACGTATACTAAATTGTCAGCTTCGTGCGGTTTATCCACAAGGTATCTGTATCAAGCTCAATCGATAACACAGGGAGTCTTCTTTATGATGCGTTTCCAACGAAAGATCAACGATGAAAATATAGCAGTATATTCATACTTATTCCATCATTCGTAATACACCATTCGGTATTATACCTAATGTTTTGCTAGTTTAAGACCTGTGTACAAACGATTTAATAGACAGGTAATGAACTATTTAGTATCAGTTGGTCTTAGAATATTTATTAACATGATGTGTATCCTTATTTGATTTAAACACTTAGTATATGATTTTTTGAAAACATATCACCAAAGATTATAATTTCAATTATTGATACATTTAATATTCACATTAAAATTTAATACATATTGTAATTATGTATTTCACGTTATATAATAGCAAAAATTAGTAACAACGTAAATACCATATCAAATTACCTTCGATAAAAAAATTTTTTGCAATTCGATAATGTCAACACGATAATTCGGAGCAGGAAATGTTCTTATAGCCATAAGAGCAAGCGTTTGCGTAGTTACCTGTACTGGCGGACACGCGCTTGCATACTAGCGCTTGCGCATCGGTCTCCGCTTACCTGTTAACACGGCAGTCACCTTGTAGCGTGAAGCGGTACGCCATGCCGTGGTCGAGGCGTGCAGTGGGCACGCTGGAGAGTGTATATTAAACAGTGCGAAGCGCTCAGACTCGAGCATTCGCCGGCGAGCGCTCGGTGAGTTCGGTGTAAAAGTGTTTTCGCGTATCGCGTGTTTGCTCGTTTTCGTTCGCGTATTCTCATCAGTGAATTTCGCCTCGTCTCGTCGCGTATCGTTACGGTAAACAGTATCAAACCTACACGAGCAACGGTGGTCTACATAACGGGAGGCCAAATCGTGAAATTCTTCGTCAAGTAAATTTATTGTCACAAGTGGAATACCAGGTATTTATTCATGCGAATTTTTCTACGTTTCGAATCTTTTTACGTTGGATCGTATCAGATGGCATTATTGAAAGGAAGGAATCAACTTTCTTGTGCAAACACGAGTAGCATCTGTTCGATGTTTAATCATGGTCGACCTTCTGGAGGTCGCATCGATAGCAAATTCAGTGGCTTTTTGTTACACTTGAATTATACCTTAAAATGTATTCAAGATAGCGCTCGTTTGCATGTACGTTGAATATAACCTCTTCTCGCTTGGTATGCCTGCATCATGTAAGACTGTGCGCATCTGTCATCGGGCAGACTCGACATAGGAGCTATCAACGATAAAATATTTAACCTGTAAACGAGCTCGGTCGGTATACGAGTTATTTGTAAAGGAAACGTTAAAGAGTGAGTGTGCGCAGTTCACCGGTCGTTAATAAATAAATACGGAAATACGGTAGACTCGTGCGCGGAACTTCTATAAATATTGAATTTCGGTTTCGTAAAAATAAGGTTATGTTAGAGAAAACTATTGTTATTTCATATTTCGAGACAATGCTAAATGCGATGGATGCTAAAGTGTGTTATCTAATCTACGTGACTTAAAATGGTAAAGAACCGAAACATAAATTTATACACGGCATCATTTACAGGGTCGACACGAAATGTAAATCTTGTAAAAATAATTCGGTAATTGTACGATATGATTTCGCGGTTTGAAAATACGCGGGTATCCGTAGGTATGGTTTTCATGTACGTTAGGTTTCGTGAAATTCTAATACGACTTTTACCAGTGTTCGCGCGCGAAACGGTGATTTGTCAGCGGTTTCGTTCGACAGAAAAAAACGTGCGCCGGAAAAATCGGATAAAAGAAAAAAAATTCGAGCGGCGCGACGCAGGAATTGCAGGAGAGCACGTGGGCGGTGCTTGAAGTCTAGTTCTCCGCGCCTCTCGCTTCCAGTATTCGTCTGCCCGTCCGAGGGAGCGAGTGTTACTCTGATGTTAGCGCTCGCAAGCGCGCGCGCGCCTTCTAGCCTTTTTTCGTAATCCGGACGAGCCCGACGTTGGCGGCGCCAAGCGAGAAGAGAAGATGAGGAGGGAGGCCGTCGACCCGTTATAAATGGAACTAGCAAGACAGCATTTCTTGAATCGTTTCTTGTGTTATTATTCGCAGCGTGTCGGCGCACTAGCCCGCATGTTTGCTCGCGGCGTGACCGGAACGTCGACATCTACCGACATTATTATCACCGTGGTCCAGAGGATGCAGTCGAATTGCGACAACTGTTGAAAGTGAAGTTTTCGAAAGGAAAAAAGAGAAATCGAAGGAGCGAGAAATCGAGAGACAGAAAGTGGCATTTTTGACGACGCGACGAGCGACGATCGCCGCCAGTGTGAAACTCTTGACGCGTGTTATAGTGCCGCGTTTTCAGTGAATGCGAACAACAGTTCGTGAATATCCGCAGAAGGGATGCTGGTGGCGACGCGGTGTACGATTCTGGAAGTTTGGAAACGTGAGAAGTGGACGAAGTTTGAAAGTCGTGTTTCGTTCGTTGCTTGGGCGATAATACACGGCGACTCTCGGTTTCGCGGTTGCATGGTCGTTTAAATTGGCTGTCACAATTCGAGACGCTCTGTGCCGACTTGTTCGCGAGAGGATTGCAACGGTTGAGCTAGTGAATCACATCCGAGAGCGACATTTCGAAAGATCGATGTGTCGTCGGGTCTAAAAAGGTGGCTCTTACTCAACGCCGTTTATCGCGTCATTGGGGAGCGTGCTTGGAATGAACATCGCGTTTTCAACTGCTATGTGAAGTTGTCCCTACAGTTCGAACGTGATTAGTGGATACGTTACAAACGACCGAGTGTCACCGGTTGCTTTGCAATGTGAGTAAATAGAAGCTTCGCGCAGAGACAACCGAAGGACGAATCAAATAGTCACCGGTTGTAGTTCTTCCTCGTTATTTTAAAATCGTTTACTTCGTGTATATGTATCCAAAGGAAATTTTCTCGTTGTTTCCGCAAAAATTGGTAATACTTTTTTATTTGTGAATTTCGACATTTTTATGAAACTATATTCCCCGTGGCTCGCTCAGTGACGTGTTCGTACCTGTAAACGTTTATTACGATTGGTCCCTCGCGTATATGTGCGATGTGAATGGACCTTAATACGGTCGAAACGAAACAAACTGCAGGTAGAGTGAAAAGTAACACGAACAGTGTTAATCGGACAGCATATAATGTGCAAGCGCGGCTCGAGTGACATCTAACATCCACGTCTGATGACAAACGTGAACAGGATCAGGGTGGTCGTCCTCGGCGGCCCCAGAGTCGGAAAATCAGGTAACCTACAAATTTTTTATTTGAATTTTTTAGTTCAGCGCGCGTAGTACAAATTTAGTGGCGCTGCTAGTCGACGCCTAGCAAATATTTTGTACGAAGTAAATTATATATACGTAGTTGCCGCCAAAATGTAGCGTTTAATTATAAAAATACTACTTTTTTCTTTTCTTTTTTCAAAATGTATTCGTAATTTTTTAAAGCGTACGATTTGAAACATAAATGTAGAATAGAAAAGGGAGATATATACAGGTAAGGCGAGTGACGTATTTTACGTATACCAAACTATTTTTGAATAAGAAATACGTTCCAGTGGCATAAAATTTCTTTATTTATTCGCGTTTTCGCCTCTAAATATTATTTGCTTTTCCACTCATCTTAATTTACATATCACGAATACTCGATATCTGTTTCCTTCGCACATAAAAAAGTAACTGTACATTAATTCCATATAATCTCTAAAGACACTTTTATCACAAACTCAGTCGTTTCTACCTTAAACATCGCGAGTCGTACTTTATCAATATAAAATCGGGGACCGATAAATTGCAAACGGCTCTTTTATTATCTTTTTCCAATTAAAGAAAATATTCAGTCTATCAAATATATCGCTAATAAATAAATCAACGTTGTACTGTTATAATGCTATCGAGTATGGCCACTGCCTATTACTTTATTATTACCCGCAGCAGCAATCGAATTCTTGATTTAATCACCATACAATCTGTCCAAGCTGGAGGGCAACAAAAACGTGTATCATTGTATTACGATTATGGGAAAGTACGTCACTGGATACGGATATAAGCGTATCGTAGAGGTATTAATTATAGTGGGCAGTACTAATATTGTGTCGCGTAAAGCGTGTAATTTCTGCACGTCTATCTAATACCGCGGCGACGGATTGAATGAAAGTGCCGTTAAGATGAATACGTATAGTCTTCAGTATAATACGGTGCATTAGTTAGTCGGACAGTCGCGCGACGTGTACAAAGCGATTAAATGAAGGCAATAAGGGTAGTTCAGCGACCCCTGAATTAATCCTATTAATAAGCAGCCACGGAACCGATATCGCCATTGGTATTATTTCGAGGTGTGCATTATTTCGACTAACCTCCAACTAAATAATAGACGATAGGGAACCGCTATCCCTACTCCCGCGCATGCGCAGTGTAACTCGGGTGGGGGAAATTGGGTGATAAACAGCGGAGCTGATAGTTCTTTGTAAAGAACAAAGCAGCGTTCCTTTGCATCGTGGTCGATATCAGGTGATGTTTTATTAGCGAGGTCACGATTAATTGTATACCATTAGGTCTGATTACACGCTATCGAACGCTTTTGGTCTTTTAGAAGAAAGTTTGCTGAATGATTGAAAAAGAGGTTATGTCAGTCTATCGTGTAATTTCACGAGGTCGATGGCCTCGCATCGAGCGTAAAAGTAAACTGCGCGGTTATGCGATAGGTTAGGAATTTCGAAGGTGCTCGGTTGGACACGCGGAATTTTCTATAAAATTGCGATGCCTGTGAATTTTGAAAAATCAGTTGCATCAAGTTGCTCCGAAACTATGTACGAAATTCTCGTCGAGTTTCTGTAGTTACGTATCTTGTCGTATAGTTATTCGAAATTGGTTGGGTAAGCACGTGGAATTTTGTCGAAAGTATGATTTATATGGATTTTGGAAAATCAATTATGCTACCTTGCCTGGTAATCGTTGTTGCGTGTAGTTGCAGCAAGTTTAAAATTACGAAATTATTATGAATTTTTAATGAATTTCTATAGTTATGTTACTGTATCGCCTCCAAATTCGTCTTGGTTCTATATTTTCGATTAATAGATACGTCTTGAGATCATCCAAGATTTTTATCTCGAGTCTGTTGAAATATCGAGAACATTTATGGTATTTAAGTACCTGTATGTTTCTGTAATTAATCAATAACATCTCTCGAATGTTTATCACCTGTTTTTAATGAATGAATTACACTTGTATTTAGGAGAAAGATTTAAGAATAACAATGAGTCACAATTGCGACGTTATGAAGCGATAATAAATTATTTTCAGTCAGAAATGAATTTTGGTATGTTTTGGCGAAATTTTATCAGTTATTATCTAATATCGTATAGGTACCTCTTTAATGAAACTTATTAGAGTCATTGAAACAAGTCCTTTGTGTTAAATTTGATTACACAATTTTATCTACATTTTTTCCTTTAAATGAACAATTCTATTTATTTAGAAAATATATTAGAAACTTATTTTACTTACCTTTGCTCTAGTTATATTTCTGTATAGAGTAATTTTGGTGTATAATTTTTGGGTTAAGAATTTTTATAACCAAATGAGCGAATTTTCTTTTCATATTTTGCCATCTGGATTATTTCTGTGTGTGTTTGATTAAGTATATATCTTATACATTCGTAACCTCCATTTTTCTTTTTTTTACATTTTCTTCCTTGATTTTTTATATATATATCACCTTAACTTTTTTCCATTCTTCCTATTATTTTTATAAAGATCACTTGTATACTTTCACCTACATTAGCTGAACCAAATATATCCTTATTGTTTAAAAAGAATCACTTTCCTTGCTAATTGCATTAATTACATATCATCTCATTAATTACATATACTACCTAATCTATTAATTCGTTTTCATATTTTCCTTTTTATTATTTTCATGAAAGCTATTTTTATGCCTCCATTCATATTGCTTTAACCAAATATATTCCTGTTATTAAGAACGAATCATAAAGAACCATTATCTTTCCTCACAAGTCCATATACTAATTTCACCAAATGTCCTCGTTATCCTGGAAGAGTCTCTTCCTTCTTTAATTATACCAATTATATCAACTAAACTTTCCATAGATCTGTAATTATTTATATTCTTTCTCACGAAATCTATTCTTTCACCTATCTCATGATCATTAAACAGATATTAAATATATCCCACTCACAAAATTGATTCATACTAAAACTACCTAGACTACAGCTATCTATCAAACAGATATCAAACATATCTCATCTATAAAATCTAGTGACACTTCCTCATGTGTATTAAATTTATTAAATAGACATCAAACATATCCCACTCAGAAAATTTACACCTATACCAAACCAATCAAACAGGTAGTAAATATATCCCATCCACAAAATTTATCAACATACTTCACCTAACCTATACCAAATCCTAAAAATTATGCCCTAGTCACAAAATTTATCTATGTTCTCTCACCCATACCAAATCCAGTAAATAGATACTAAATACGACCCGTACACAAAATTTACCACATTCTTCATTATTATATTAAATCCTAAAAAATATACTCTAGTCACAAAATTTACCTATATTCTCTCACCTCCACCAAATCCAGTAAATAGATATTAAATACATCCTGTCCACAAAATTTACTCACATCCTTCATCTATACTCAATCTTAAAAAATATGTCCTAGCCACAAAATTTACTCATATTCCTTCACCTACAGTAAATCCTAAGATCAGGAAAATTCTAGCCTCGTGAATCCAAGATCCATCCTACTCCAAAACAATCGCGTTCGATACTCATGAACCGGTCGGGGTCCGAAAATTGCGTCCCTCAGCATCTTCTTCGTCGTTCTATCGTGGCCAGACGAACGCTTGATCGGAAAGTGGATATTCCCCGGGTCCGGGGGAATCCGTAAAAGTCGTGAGAAGGAGAGGCCGTGTCCTGCTGGGTATAATAAGGACCTCCGTGGACGTTATCGGATATCAAGTGAGGAGAGTGGTCAGCGGGTCGTTGCGAGCCACGAAAAATCCTGCACGGCAGCAGGTTGAGAGATCTGGACATCCGATACATCCGTTCTGTTACCGAGCCACGCTCTCTGTACCCGCCTGGTTCGACCCTGGATGCCGAGTTTACGCACAGACTGTGCCTTTTCCACCCTTATCGGCTTCCGGCGAGACTACGTTTCCATGCTCTCAGCCCAGCAAACAACGGATTGGAATCGTTCCACCGTCAGGTGGCGACCGATTTTTCCGTTCCACCTTGTTAGACCACTGGCTCCAGTTTTTATTCGTCTGGCTACATTTTTAATTGGACCTGTTACAGGCGCTGGGTGTCTTAATTGGACTTACGTAATTGTGAAACGTATCTCCGAGATGCGAGACACCAGGCCTGTGTCTTTGAACTGGTTAGAGGATTTTGAGGATTCCTGTTGAGATACTTGGTGCTCTCGGACATTTCATCTATTTTAGCGTCGAATAAACATGAACCAGACAGTCCTGGTTCCAGAACAGCAACTAAAGCTTCGTATTTGAATGGTAATTCTTTATTTTGGGAAATCCAAGCTTCAAACTGTGAATTAGAATTGTTCAATTTTGAATTTTGAATAAATTAAATAGATTATAAATATTTATAACAATTGCAGAATTGAAATTTTAAATTAGGATTTAAAATGTTAAGTATCAAAGTGGTTACATAAATTTTATAAAATTGGAATTTTAATATTACCTTCAGAATCAGAATTATTTATACTTTGATCATAGTTCTCGTTGGTCTTTTAATTATTCTCGTAGCTAATTAGCTTCATTTGCGAGGATTTAATACTCTACATCAATGTCGAGACCTCTCGTGGCCTAGTTAAAGGATCCAGTATAATAGAAGCAGAGTGTATTTTCATAGAACTCTAATTCCAATTCCTATTTTCATTCTGAAAACTATGGATTAATAAATAGAAATTATTTATATAAAAGAGATAAAAGTATTGACAAAAGTGTTTTATGAAGTTATATTTAAGTTATATTAAGTTTTATGAAGTATATTTAATTACAATGAAATGCTTTTATATATGTCTATAAATATTTATTAAATAGTTGTTCAAAGAAGTATGTTCGTTCATCAAATGAAAGTTTCAGCTTTGGTAAGCATCGTTGGTTACTGGCGATGTGTCTCTACCGATTTATATTTGTTTCAAGTGATGCAGGTTTAGTTATTTTATTGGATCAGGGAAAACTGGATAAGAGTTAGACGGTGGAACCTGAGATGGATACAATGACGCTTTCACTTTCTGGAAATAACACTGATCATGAACAGAAAGTGTATATTCCTGATTGAGAGGATACCAATGTTTAATTTATCAAGTAATTTGCATTTAAATGCGAGAAATATAAAATACACCAAGTTAGGTGTCCCAAATAGAGAAAATTTGTACATCTGTGTTCTTTTTAAATTATTTACAATTATTAAAAGACTTTACATTAATAATTTCCAAAATTAAAAATCCTAGTTGATAAAAATTTCATCCTGGAACTACAAAATTTTTCCAGAGTTAAATAAAGGAATATAGTTGAAATTTCAATCTCTATCACATATTTGTATACATTTTTGTCAACCATAGTTAAACAAAATGGGAACAAAAACACAAGAATACCAAAAAATATCTAATTCAGATCACTCTTTCTGAATTTAATGTATACTTCCTCTTCCATAAACTATAATGTCAGATGTACTAAAAAATCTTTTAAAAAATATAGTCAATAATGACACAATAATTATATTTTCGTTTTTATCCCTCTTATATTTACTCTTACCTCATCTTCAATTTAAAAGAAAAAAAAGAAAAAATGTCGACATCTCGAGGCTTCCAATTTTCTGAATTCTTAGCGAGATCCAACCCTAATAATAAATTCAACCCCATTCGCCACAGGAAAATCTCCGTTCAGATATTTATAGTCACGATGAATTTCGACGATGGTAACAAAGGAGGCCAAAAGAGTTTAGCGATACGATTTTGCATGAATATATTAATAGAAAAGCTGGTGGAAGCCACGAGAACGTCGATGATTACGGTTAGGGGCCATTTATCTGCGTTAACGCCTATTGAAGTGGCAATTGGAAGCCGGTGCACATTTCCATGTCGCGCGAAGTATACATAAATTCATTTCGGCCGAACGGCTCACTTTATTACCAGCTCGTTAAAAATTGTGGCCCAGACAGGGATGGAGAGGAAAAGAAGTCGCGTCGCCTTTCTTTGCCCTTTTGTCGTAATCGTTATTTTATTCCCCTTATCTGTCTCTCTGTCGTATCTCAGACTTGTTTTAACCGTAACCGCCACTCGATATTTCTTGGCTTTTATATCGAACCGTTTAATGGCTGGTAGTTTCACAATAAAGGGGCATTTAATATCGAACGTTTCTGCGATGAAGTTTCTAGTATTTCGTGGCACCGTGTCAGCGAATTTAATATTCACCGTTTCAACCATGGTGGACTTAATATTTGTCGATTTTGTACTGCACGCGTAGCTTAATGCCCTTTCGTTTTCATATTAGGATAGTTAAACGTTTTTCATGCGTTATATCACAGGACTCGATGTTTGCCATTTCTGTAATAGGGCGGTCGATATTCTTTAATTTTACGCGGCACTGTTTAATGCTCTTCAGTTATGCGTCAGGTATTTTAATGTTCCTTGATTCTACGTAACAGCGTTCAACGTTTTTCAGCTACGTATAAATTTTCTGTATCCGCGATATAGCGTTTAATAGTCCCTACCGGTTAATGTCCCTTACTTCTACGGAGGGATATTAATGTCCTTAAATTTATATAAGAGCGTGCCGCTTTCTTCTGGGTGCCGTCCTCGTACGTCCGAAGTTTTTCAACCCTGTTTTAATAGCTCTCTATATAAATATACTTCTTTCTATGCGTTGACGTTAGAATCTTTTAGCTCGACGTCGGATGGTTCTATGCTCTTTTGCTTTACCTCCAGGGTATTAATATTTTTTAATTTTCCGTCGGTCTTCTTCTTCCCTGCATCGATACATCTGGAATTTTACAGGTTTCTCATTATTATAGTTATAAGGTTCAATTATTATACGAGTTTATATTAAAGAGTTTGGAAGTTTGTTATTTCACGATGGAACGTAGGAATTTTTGAGCTATGAGCCAATGCTACGATGTCCATCAGTTTTAGGTGAAGGTATAAATTATTGTAGGTTTATGCTAAAATGTCTGATCATTTCCATGGCCCATCTTCTGAATTTTTCCATGTCTGTATTAGGATTGTACAGTTTTTTAATCGTACTTGAGAATATTGTTATTTTCCAACTTTTCTTTAGTCTGCTCTTCCACACTGAAATATACAAATATTTTTAAAAATTTTCAAGACTCCAATTTTTTTAATTATAATTTTATATTAATTTTTCATTCCAATTTTTTAATATTTGAAATTAGACATCACCGTTATGGCTCTCTATTTATCTTGCCTGAAGTCAGAAGATCCTCTGGCACTAAATCAATTTCAATAATTAAAAACGCTTTCCAATCCCGGTTCGCCTTTAAATCTCCAAACTGCGCAGGCGCGTTGCGGGTGGACGCTCATAAATATTCGGCCAGTTGTTTCAATATTTTACAGAACGGATGTAACACGGGGATCCAGCAGCCGTGGATTTTTGTCCGGCCACGCAGCGAGGAACAAATTCGTCCTCACGCACACGCGCGTCTATTTCAGGAAACGCGCACGAACGAGCGCACGCGCGCACGCGCGCATAAATGAGCATATAAAGAGTGAATCAGCGATTCGCGACGATTTATTATCGTAGATGAATTCACGGCCTGAAGCCTCGTTCGTGCATCTTGATTCATATGACTGGGTCGAACCCTGAAGTTACAAATATGAATAACCAAACAGGATGATGGAGCGAGCGAATAAAACGCGCCGGCCATATTGTGCACGATGGTCTTTGTATGATGTCGGGTATGAGAAAGAATGCGGAGCCCCACGCGGATCGCGTTAATGAGTTTCACGTGCAAAATAATTGTTTCCATCGTTCCTTCGTACCCCTTTTAGTTATATAGGGTCATTCCAGGAACTAGGTTACGTTATATCTTCGTCGCAAAATTGAGGTTCCGGGGAAACTGCAGAATTCAACACGTTGAACGAGAAGCCAATTTCGTTTCACTTTCTATTTAAGCAGTGGGTAAACACGATAAATATAGCAAACCTGTGCAGAAACGAAGAACATTGAGTATGGGTCAGAATAGAAGTCGATTTTGTGATTAGTAATAAAGGAAAACCTTATTTTATAAAATTCATTGGAAAAAGTCTAAACATACCTTTTAAGATTCAATTTTTATATTGCATACTGTCAATTCATTGATACTAACACCACAGAGCTACAGGACACGGTGGTTCTTTATGAAACATTGTCGCCAGAAAGGCCAAGGTCCGCACCTAACCTAAATGTGTTTAAAATGTAGTCCATAATATAATCATTCATAAATTAAAACTATCTTATATAATTCGAAATACAATCATTTATAAATTGAAATTGCTTTATATATTCCTAAACACACGATACATCTCATGAAGATCCTGATAACCATTGTGACAAACGCAATTTTAGCCAGTATGCGATAAATTAATTGCTTCACGGTACGAGTTCTCCATTGATCGACGTTCGCGCCATCGTTCGGAATCGCTCGTCACCTAGCACAGGGACGAAAGAAAAGGGGGCACCGAGGCACCGATTAAGTCACTCTTGCGGGAACGCAGCACGGATAAAGCACAGTTTATGGTTGCAGGAGCGGGCTGGCGATGGTGGTTCGTTTAGTTGTGCGGCGTGTACCGACCTGTAGATAGATTCACGGTAGATAAAGGCTGGGCGCACGTAAGAAAATAGTAATTACGGGCACGATCGCTGCGGATAAAAGGGGGTAAGATAAAAAAGAGCGATTCATGGCACGGTTAAGAGCAGTCGAGCGCATCCTATGCCCCTGTCCCGGCCGAACTGGCCGCGTTTTGCCGCGAACCCTCGTCATTGCTCCAATAAACGCGCATGTAAGGCTTGGGATGTTTATTGCGAGGGGTTCCGTTCGTCTGATTGAAAGGGATTGGCTGGATCGCGAGGTTTTCCTAGAATTCTTTCGCGATGTAATATGGTTTTAATTAGAAATTTTTGAGTTTTTATTATTTAATCTCTTGCCGTATGCTGGCGCCATCTGCTGGCAATATTGATAATATACAGGTGATTACCTGGTTTCATTTTTATTCATAAAGAGATGGAAAAAGGAAGTGCAAAAGATTTAAATATCGTGTTATGTGATGGTGTAAAGAAAGAATACGAAGAAGAAAAATAAGAACTTGAAGAATAGAGCAGAACAAAGTGCGATCAATATTAACCTCTTTGGTTCTACACTCGTCCATCTAGTATCAAGGTAATGCACTTGACGGCTGTGAGTAAGCATACTTTCATATAACACGTGTTTGAAAATAAAATGTTATCAACATGATTTATAGCTATGATTTATTATTATTTAAATTGCGAAACTGCACGAAAGTTGATGGGCTGCTTATAGAGAAGTGTCCAGAATGACTAAACAAGAAGACATAAATAGTCGACTAAAAACGACAATAGACTGTGTATGCTTTCGGCAATTGTCGCCTTCTGTCGGCAGTTGGCTGTACGAATGCATTCGGCAATCTTCGACTGTAGTCGATATTCGTTCGGGAAAGCCTAATGGTGGCTTGAAGTTGAAAGTGAAGTGTATGTTTTAGATTCCGATAATGTGATTAGATCGTAACAAATTGGTTTTGAATAATGTATATTAGAAAACTGCGAATGATAAAAACTAGATCTGCTGGAATGCAACGTGATGACATCTCTAGGTTAGTATGATCAATGGTTCATTCTGCAATGTCAAAACTTTCATATCTAATTTTATATTAAGGTATATACACAGTAAGCTTCTGTTCTATATCTGAATGTCTGAAATTATTCCACTTTTACCCGGGGAGATTAATATCCACAAATCTAGAACGCTTCAATATTCTTCTAACCTATACTTGACATTTAAATCTCTCTTTTTCCCATTTCACCGCTGATCGAATTTTCATAACCTATCACGCGTGCCTTATATAAATTACTATAAACATTCTTTCCCAAATTTTGTGATTTTTGTCATATATCTGTCATGAAAGTACATGCATACTCAGGTGGAAGATGTATATATACAGAAAACGTGTTAAACTCTCCGACGACTCCGATTGTCTGGCGTTCTGTGAATTTGTTTAACGATATGCATTATCGTGTATCGTCGAGCGCATAACGCTGTATTTACGAGCGCGTCCGCGATCCAGCCCCGATAAAGCTCCGTTGACGCGTTCAATTCAACCCGTGTGCACGCGAACGGGGCATATTCACAGAGCTCCCCCCTGCACCGACCTCTCGACAACGCGGTCTCGCAACAATGCGACGCGAGAGAGGAGGGCCACGCGCGTGCGCGGATTCTGGGATGCGCAGGCGCCATAAATTTCCCGTCGCGCGGTGAACTTCTACGTATCTTGATACCGCGGTGTCTCGGATTTCCCTCGGCTCTGAACTTTCGTCTGCACCACGGCTAGAGAGTTTAACGCGTATTTTCGTTCGACACAAAGGTACAAATTGCGAACCGGCTCGAAATGTCAGCTCCAGCCACCAGGGTTCTTCGCGGTGACCGGTGCACCATGTTGTGCCACTTCGATCATGGAGGCGAGTTTTATGGCGGGAACGTACAGTGGTCGATTTGATGTGCTTCACGTCTAGGGAAACGCGAGAATTTTGGTGCCACAACGAGTTCAAGTAGAGAAGTTTCATTAGAATATTCAATTGGCAGAAAATGGTATTTGTCAAAATTTTATTTTCTATTTATTTTATTCAGATGGTATAAAATTTTATTTTTGGTATACATATTGTAGTATCTAGAAAGGTAAATTTTTTGTCAGTTTTTCCTATTATTCTTATTGTCTTTGACTAAATTGTTTTCTTTTAATGAGTATGAGTAATGGTCTATATTATATTCACTTATCCTTCTACTTTTTCATTCACTCGCTTAACTAAATCTTTGAAACTTATCACTGCTGCTTAATTATCACTGTCTTTCAGTCTATCTATTGTATTCTATTCGAGTCGTTGTTTATGTATATCTGCTTTGGCCCTAATGTACTCTCTAATATTGTATAACTGTTTTCCTTTTTTACCTCTCTTATCCAATCTAATCATTTCTAATGCCCACCTCTTCCGTTATGAATTATTCTATCTTTTCTTTGTAGATCTTTCCTTCTATATTTAATCTCCTAATCACTATATTTCTTCTTATTTCCTCTTTTTTATGCTTTTCCATTATCTTGACTGTTTTGTTTATTTTGTCTTTTTTCATCCCCTCTCTCCATCTCTTTGTTTCATCCTCTTTGTTTTTTGCTAATCTTTCTCTCTTCTCTGATGTCTGGTATGCATTTACTATTAATTTATCCATTCTCTCAACTAATGCTTTCTTTTCATCCTTTCTCGACTCATATCTTCCCTTGATTCTTTCATTTTATGTTTGACTTTTTTATTTCCCTTATCACTTCTTTCAACAACCACATCATTCCTTTCTGCTATTTTCTAGAGGAAGTCTATTTTTACTTTTCTTTTTTCTAACTCATTTATTATGTTTTATTTGATCTAAATTTTATTAACATCTATCTTACTTTATTTAATTTTCACTTGAATGTTTCTCTAATATATTCTGGTATACTTTCCTCTTACATAGTACACAACCAAGTTCTGTTTCCTTTATATAATATATTGACATTTCGATAAAGATTTGTGTTATTGAAAGTGTTATAGTGTTTATTATTTTATAATGAATAAATTATAGATGTTTATTATCAACATCTCACTTACAGGAAGAGATAAGTACATATTTCCGGCATCAAACCAAGCAACTAAGAATTTAGATCATTCTTCTCTAATTAAGTACCTACTTCAGTATAACTCTATACTTTTGATATGAAATCAGTATCATTAACATCGTACATGTTAGAAGTTCCCCAGTTAGTTTTTATTTGTATTACATCCTTTTCAATTACTGGCATATCAAGAAGATTATCATGTCTTCGTTACATCTTTCAAAAGATTCCAAAGTTATAAGAATTAAAATACCAATAGATTTTCAACGCACAAGATATCTTAGAAGCCTGAATATTCTGCCTCAATTTGAGATATTGTATCTTAACCTTCTCTCTGGCGTCAGCAACACTGCATTGTATACAACGGTTAGCGATCCAGTTTCATTCTACTCGGTAGTATGCGATTAACGTAACAGCCCACGTTACCGTTAATACGAGGTTGCTTAATAACCCATTCTCGGATTTTGCGAGGAAAGCGGTTATTTTTAGACGGAAAGAAAGTTACTCACCTCGGCGCCGAGGAGAAGGCGCGAGATGGTAGGGGCCGCAAGGGAGGAAGTTCCGTTTCGTGCCGGTCGCCATGGCGCAGCGAAACTGGAAAAATTGCGTCAAATACGTAATAACGATAATTAATGGCCGGCACGATGTACAGGAAATGTCATTAAAAGGTATGCCCGCGCACACTCGTCCCAGCGGCGCTGCGCGCACGCGCGTTTCGCACGGCCGTGCGCGCTTGCGCGGCCTGGCGAACTGCTCCTTGCTTCATAAATTTCTTCGTTACTTCGCGAAACGTACGAGGGAACTTTAACATGTCGCCGACGTGCCTATCCTCTCGGTTCGACCCTCGAAGACTTATTGAGTACATAGATCTGTGCCGGTCCCGTGCTCTCTACGAGTGCTCGTATATACACCATTTATAAATCTGTCGCCGCGATCGCCGACGAGAAAGAGGGGACCCAGAGCTAGCAGCTCATGGAGCACCGTGAACACCGTGTTCCGTTGATTCGCGAAGTTGAACCGAACTGGTTCGACTCGCGTACTTCCTTCACGAACTGGTTCCGTGAAGTTCACGTTATTCGTAATCATAAATGATCGAAGGACGTTTTGGTTAGAGCGAAAGAATTCCTTGCTTCGAATCTTAGGAGTTAGAGGTTTTGAGGTTATCAAGGATTGGGATCGAATGTTCCAAAGTGTGTTCTCCCTATGTCTTATATACTGGGTGATCTTGGCGTTGTATATTTACTTTTTATGTTTCTTTTATCGAGCTGGGTTTGCAAAATTGATAAGATTCATAATACCATTAAAAATATTGGAATTATTTTGGTTTTATTGGGATCTTGGGAGTATCAGAGTACTCTCTTGTAAAATTCATTTTTCATGTTTCTTTGCCGAGCTGGATTTGCAAAGTTGATAAGATTCGTAATAATACAACACGAGAGAAGATTACTATGATTAGATTAGGAGTAAGTATTCTTCTATTACAATGTTTTAGGGTACACCATGTTTGGGGTTTAGTAATCTAAGCTAGTATCTCTTAGAGGTTATGTACAATATACTTGGTGATTATTTGTTCTTGATTTTTCCAGCTTCCTTTGTCAAGTTGGCTCTGCGAAGATGATAAGATTCCCAACGATAGGACGCAGGTGAAGGTCACTTTGGTTAAACTGAAAGTAAAGATTTTTCCATTAGCGTCTCGAGGGAACGAGATTTTGGGGTACTTAAGGCCAAGATTGAGTACACCAAAGTATACTGTCGTTAGTGGTATCACTTGGAGATTATGTATAATGCAGTAGGTCGTTATTTGTTCTTGATGGTGGTAAATTAATTTTTTATGCTTCGCGTGCTTTCGTGGCGAACTGGTTTTGCGAAGATCCTGAGATTCGTAATGGTAAATGATTGTAGGACATTTCCATTGAAATGAGAAAGTTCCACGGTTTGAATCACGGAGTATGAGGTTTGGGGTGCAGAGGGTTTGGAATACTCGATTCCAAAGTGTGGTGTCGTTAGTGGTATCACCTGGAAATTATGTACAATGTAGTAGGTGATCATTTGTTCTTGGTGCTGCTGCATTAATTTTTTGTCTTAAATGTACTTCCCTGGCGAACTGGTTTTGCGAAGTTGATGAGATTTATAGTGGAAGGGAATGAGCGGAGGGCATTTCGGCTGAGATAAAGCGATTTTGAGATATTGGATAATGGCAAACGCAATTGCGTTTATCGAAACCTTGGGAATGAAAGAGTTTCAGGTACCAAAAATCAGGGACCTGAAATATCACGTCGTTACCGATGCCATTCGTAAGTGATTCAGCCCAAGCCACGATAGACTGGAATGCAGCATTGAAAAGTGTGCTATTATTAATAACACCACTTGTAAGTGACTCTTGAACTTGGTGTTGAATACTGTGAGCCACTTTATATGTTAGTCTAGAAAGACTACTTTAGAAAGTCTGTTCAGCTTAACAGGAATAAAACATTTAATGTAGAGCTACATGTTTTTATCTGACAAATTAATTACATAATTGGTAATTTACAGCAAACCTACGACTGTGATTTCCAAGCTGGTTAATTCCAAGAGGCAGACCGAAATTGGACGTAGAAAATGGATTTAGGTATCGATAATTTATTAGAAGAGATGAAATACATGCTAGAACATACCATGATGTATACACAAAGAAAGTGAAAAGAACAGAAGCGAATAATATGATTGAGAATCAGCCAATGTTGCAAGTCCCAAAATCCAGAAGGGCCTTTGATCTGTGAACAATTCAGTGGTTCTCAACCATCTTCCCTTAAGTACCACTCAATCAACACGTGACCAAGTCAGATACCAATCTGCAGAAACTGTATAATCACTGTAACATAATGTTCCAGACATGATTAAAAACTTTGGTATAATTTTGGCAATAATACCGAGGATAGTGTTCTTCCTGAGTGCTAACTGAAGGCTTCCACTACTTCTCAATCCTATTTACTATATACAATTGCATAAAGACACCTGTGTGGACTTGTTATGCTATTAGACTTATTCTTGCACACTCCCAGCCAATGAGAACATGAGTCGATGTAACCCATCTTCACGATTATATTAGAGAAAGTACACTCTACCTATCACATCACGGTGAGACCCTCGTTCCTCCCAACTACCAACTTAGCAAGCTGCTACAGCGCACCAAGAAGCCCCAAACATCTTCAATGGCTGATCCAGAATCAGAATAACGACCACTAATGCCCACGACTCTTCTTTATTTTCGAGAAATCGTTCGTGGCAAAAAATAAACGAGCCCGAAATAGATCGCTGCGGGGGTCGAGTCGATATTTTTCTACGAACCCACCAAAATTACCAGACTCAGCCCCGCCATCATGCCATCCCCATTCTCGTCGGCGCTCGCGATGCACCAGCTTTCGTGGGCTGATTCTTCGAGGTGCTAGCTCGTTATGGGGTGTAATTACCGATCGATAGGATGCCGGTCGATCCTCGGTTCCCTCGAAATTGCAGGGTTGAAAACGGAAAGGAAGACGAAGCATGCAGTCCTTCTACCGCGTCGGTGAGCTGTCGACAGGAGGTGTGGTGGCTGGCTTTAAGAGAATACTTTTATCGCGGCTAATGACGTACGATCCTCGTTCCACGTGGGTCGGTTTTTTCACTCTGCACGCCCACGCACATTCAGCTGGAGGATCGGCGAAAATTCAATTAAGCCACCATGCGCGAATACCAGCGCCGATCCTCGTGCCTTTCTAATTAATTCCCACCACTTCGCAGTTATTTTGCGTCTTTTTCAATCGTTATTTTTATTATTTTGTCCCTCGAAATCCAGGATATCGATTATCTTGTTTGCTTCGATCGCTCATCCGATACTTTTCAAAATGGTGGATACCAATCTTCCGCGCTCCATTGGCGCCGCTGTACTTTCTTATTGTAAAAGGGCGTTGGGTCCGTTGGTAGTGAAAAGTTCTCTTGATGTAGGTGTTGTGAGAAGATTTGCGTGGAACTCGAGATGGTTATGGGGTTTTACGAGGTTGGAAAGATTTCTGAAATTTTCTATTCACACGATGGCTGGTTGGCAAGTTAGTCGGTTATAAAGGATCGTGCTAACAGGTAACTTTCTAACGAGTGAGATACACTTGTCAAATTTATCGACGTCAATTAACCTGTTTAGACAGGAAAAGTACGTTAATTATTGACATAAGTACATGTGATAGACATTTTTCAGTAACGTACGAACGATGCATATTGATTCGGACGTTGAAACCAGGTTTCTTAACGGTACTTAGCTCTAATCGACAAATTTTTTAGTAATTTAATCAAATGAAACGGTTATGTAAGAATGCTTATAGTAATGTACAATGTAAATAACTTTTTAAAAATAGGGAATAATATCTTTTTCACATTTTTTAATTTTCTTAAGTGGCAATATATTTTCTTCAATCCATATAATTTCTCACGTTCCTTAAATGTCAATAAAGTTTAAAGAACTTTTGAAATATCAATAAAATTTTCCAAATTTGTAGTACATATAGTAATTAATACGAAGGAAAAATTTTTAATCTGTTGTAAAATATATATAAAATATATTAATTTCGAAAATATTCTTGAAACTATGGAACACCTGGTATAATAATATAATAATATCTATTTGCTAGTTATGTATTAAGTTATGCGATGCAAGTAGCATACTGGGAGCTCTCCCGTCTAGCACCTTGAAAATTTCCGCGTACTTTTCCGTTTCTATAAATATAAAATTGAAAAGCTCGTGGAAAAACATGTAAATACACGATATGGTGAAACAGAGAAATTGCGCTGATGATTAATCGCTTTTCACTTACATAAACCTGTTTCTGTTAAAATTAAGAAACGAACGAGCTGCACTTTCATTCAACCTGATATCGACGGGAACTCTAACTAAAATATATTCAAATTACTCTGAAATCGTGTCACCTCCGAGTTTACTAAACGGAAAAAAAAAAACGCGAAGAGGATAGAAATCCGAAGATATCTAATTTACAGTATTTTTATATTATTCATTCTACATAGTAATTAATCCCAGAAATTGAGGAAACCCAAGTGAAAAGTATTTAAATAATTCTTTAAGTTTGAAATTCAAAGTAAAAATATAAATTATTGTTAGATTAGAAAAATTCCCACTAATATTTGACGCATTATCTTTTACCAAAGCAGTCAAATTGACGAAATTTTGCCAAAAAATATAGTGATTAAAAAAATTGTTTCATTACGTATAATTATTTCCATTTGATATTAATAAATCAGTAACTAACAAATAATTATACACCCCTGGATATAAATATTCCCAAGCAACAGTACGATATAGTCACAAAAATAATTGTTCCTGTTAAAATTAAAGTGCCTATCTAAGAACGAAAACGTAAAAGCAAACATAACCGTGACTATCTTTTCCTTATCTTATCCACGAGTGTATACTGTGAATTACCATTCACGTGAAATAAATCACACGATATATCCATCACGTTTGATTGCTTTGGTATCTTCCACCGAAATAATTCATACGTTTTTCATACCTATTTTTCTTTTCAGCTGTTGTCGTGCGATACTTGACGAGGCGGTACATCGGCGAGTACAGCTCGACCAGAGGTAAGTCGCTCTCTTCGTTCTTACCTTCCACCTCCACTTCTCTCCACCCCCACTCCTCTTCGCGCGACCATCCCCACCGCGCGAGCGCGCTGATCGCGCCACCTAACCCCGGCTCATCGATGTTACCCGATATTCGCGGCGGAAGTACCCGAGCTCAGCAACTTGCCCCCGCGAGCTATTTGCAGCGCCATCAGTCGGCCGATTACTTTACTACTAACGCTACTTTGTGTTTCTGGCCGATCTAACCTATTATGGTCGAATGGAGCTTCGCTTTTTATCGCGAGATTACGTTCTAATAGCATGAAACGTGCACCGTCTCTTTGGAGAAAAATGAATGTAGGTGGCTCAATTTTTGCAATCAATTTTTTTACTATTAAACGAAAGTAAAAAGAGGTTAGGAGAGAAAGAGAAAGAGAGACAGTTGGAGAGATAGATTGAAGTTTAGATTGTTGTAGTTCAGATGTTTTCAAAAAGATACTGTATCGTAGATCGCTGTATAAGTATTAGATCACAGATGAGCTATTATAATTGGGTATCTGGAAAAATATGAAGAGCAGGTTTTTCAGTATAAGTTAGGTTATGTTTGCAATAAAGAATTAAAAAAATGTAAGATATTGGTACCTTACACTACTATTAATTAGATAGATCTAATATAGGCTGAGGTAAAGTGTCTTTTGTCGTGAGTCAATGATTTAGGGTGGATTTTTAGCGAACAGGTTACTGGTCTCATACGTGGACTCTCCAGTAATTAATTTTAAGAACCCTTTTGGCGAGTAGATAAGTCGGTGATCACGTGTTATAACCCTTCCAAGAACTATCAGGGGATTGTAACGAAGTGCAGTTTGAATCATGTGATCAAGAGATCGCGAGATTATATGTGGTTTCTTTTCACGGCTCGGTTCTGAGGGTGATCATCGTCAGCCGCGGGTACAAATTGAACGATCGTGAAAACGGGCCCGGTGTGCATGGAACAACTTCTTCCAGTTGAGTATCGAATTCTCGGAATGCGGACCGTCGTATAAACGTGATTATCTAGACTCCTCACTGCGAGTTCCAGTTCCCCTTTAAGCTATGCATACCGAGAGTCCTGCCGGGCAACGACAAGATTTTCAACAAGATTCGCCTCTTTGCATTTTTGCTCGCGTACCTCTACGTTTTTCGCCTTGTCGCTCGTTTTTTTCGTGTCTCCGGGGTGAGTTTATGGTAGCACGAAAGATTTCTGATAGGTTAAGTTAGGAGGTAACCGGAATGTGTGCTTCGATGCTTGGGAATTGCATTCTGAAGATTCTCTTTGGCAGCTATGGCATGTAATAAGTCCACGAAGATCTCAGAATGATGATTCTAAGAATCAATGGAACCTAACCCAAAGCTAAGACCAAAAGACGTCTATCATGTTTCGAAAATATTCACCAAACATAGAAACTTAGGAACTGTGATATTCACCAAGTCCTCGACTTCAGAATCTTTCATTTCTGACCTCTCAAATTAGATCCAAAGCTTCTGGAGACACTTTCTCAAAGTTTGGTCCTAAAAGCCATAGGGCAAAAGCTAAAGCTAAGTGATTCCATCCTATTTCTCGGATATTTTCCAAATAAATCAAGTCCTCGGCCCCAGAGTCACTTATTTTTGACCTCCAACTTAGACCCAAAGCTTCTGTAGTCCCTTTCTCAAAGTTTGGCTCTAAAAGCCATAACGCGGAAGCTAAAGTTAGCAGACTCTATCCTCTTTTGAGGGTATTTCCCGAATAAACCAAGCTCACGACTTCAGAATACTCCAGAATCTCTCATTTCTGAACTCCTAACTTATGCCCAAAGAATCTGCAAACCTTTTCTCAAAATTTAGCTCTAGAAGCCATAAGGCAAAAGTTAAAACTAGAAGATTCCATCCTATTTTGAGGATATTTCCCAAATAAACCAAACTCACGACTCCAGAATCCCTCATTTCTGACCTCTCAACTTAGACCCAAAGAATCTCCAGTCCTTTTTTCAAAGTTGGGCCCTAAAAGTCATAACGCAAAAACTAAAACTAGAAGATTCCATTCTGCTTATCAGATATTTCCCAAATAAGCCAAGCCCACGACTTTAGAATCTCTCATCCCTGATCTCCCAATCCCCCAAGAGGGCCCTAACCCGAAGCTAGCTGGTAAGACCCCCTATCTTTCCCCCGGTCTGAAAAATGCTTCCCAAGTTCATCGAGCAAATTAATCATAGAAATTAATCCCGGTTGAACCTCGCGTAACAACCAGGCAAAATCAGAATCTTTCAACCGTGATCTCCAGAGCCGTACCCGTGGGCCCACCGGCAAGCCGCCCATAGACAGGAACGTTATCCGCAGCGCGCATTATTTCAATCAGTGCCCCGCGAATCTCGCCGGCACGGCGGAGAATTTAATTTCCCCGTGGCGGCGCGCCGCCTGGTGTCATTCACATCTCCGGACAGCACAATGGCCCATTTAATAGATCGCTTTTGTTAATCGCGCTACCAGAGGCGCGCCGCCATTATCGTCCCTCGAAAACAGCGCGTATGGGGGTTACGTGGCGCTTTTCTGCCTCTATCTCATAGCAAAGCGTACACGCTGCGACTGGTATCTGCGCTTTCGTTGTCAGACCACGAGCCATTTCACGGACCGTGAGAATCAAGAGAACGAGAGGTGCTACGGGGACCCCTAAGATCTCGATAGACCCGGTAGAGTCTAGCTGAGGCTCTGTGCTGGTCCAAATCGCATTATTCGCCACCCCGATGACCGATGCTCGCGTTCTCGCGTATAATAGGCCATGATTTATAACGCGATCTCTGGGTGAACGGTTAGAGAGGGAA
>NW_016908266.1:298873-351678 GCF_001483705.2 Eufriesea mexicana | reverse complement strand
GGAAAGAGAGTCGGAGAGAGACACCCAGGTCTCTGACTTAGTCTCGGTTTTCACCTGGCTAAATAATAGAGATCGCTCGATTTCACCTTCTTGCTTTCTGACGAATGTATTACGTTAAGTCTTGCCTACCTGTTCGCCGGCACAATCAATTTACGATTCCCCTGCCGAGACGTGGATCTCGTGTATGCACCGAGGAGCCTCTCATGCAGCTTTCCTAGGAGGTTGTTCAGGCTAATTTCCTCGACTCTCGCGACCGCCTTTGACGCGCCATTTCCTGTTCGTGTTTTCGATTCACCGCCATCTAGGAGACCGTCGTTAATGTCGATGCGTGATCCTTTCGTTTAATTGAATTTTATTGGGCCTCTTTCGATCAGGGGTCTTTTATGGAGGCTTCCTTGGGCCTCTCGGAACTTATGCGACCTTGCTAGCTTTTTAGTTGGCTTCGAGCATCTGGATAGCTGGTTTGCCGAATGTAGGATTTCGGATTTCAATTTTATCTTATTAACTATTTGTCTAGATATTTTTCAATTTCGAATTTTGTAGTTTTTGACTTTTAATGTATTTGGGAGTGCCACCTGTATTTTTCTATTTTCGTTTTTCATTGGAGATCCAATTTTGTGAATATAGACGTTTTCGAATATTTTTTAAATTATTTGCGAGCTTTAGGTTTAATTATGAATTCGAGGACTTGAAAATTTGAGACATTAATTCTACTATTAACGTACACCTTGATGTGGGATTTCGAATTTTAGTTTTATCTTAATTACTTGCCTATATCCTTTTTCAATTTCGAATTTCCCATTTTCAAATATTTTATAACCGTGTCCTTAGTTATAAATAAGTAATTGAATTATTTTTCAAATTATTTTTGAGTTTCGAGGTTAATTATAAATTGGAGGACTTAAAAACCCAAGTCATTAATTGTGCTATGAACGCACACCTTGATGTGAGATTTTGAATTATAGTTACACCTTAACTGTTCCTCTACATCACTTTTGAGTGATAGATATTTTTCAATTTCGAATTTTTACTGTATTTAGTAGCCTTATTTTCAAATATTTTAGAACAGTGCATCCGTAGTTAAATAACTGAAATATTTTTCAAATTATTTTTGAGCTTCAGGGTTAATTATGAATAGGAGGACTTCAAAACCCAAGTGATCAATTCTCGCATCAACGCACACCTTCCCACATCCCAGATCCCAGTGAGCAGCACCTATTCCCACGTTCCTTCCAACCATCGCTGAAAGCCTCTTACCAAGTAGCCTCTGCCGGAAAAATGGCAGCGGCCATTTCGCCACCGATACGGAACTAGTCCGAACTAGCCAGGTCAGACAAACGCGCGGCATTAATTAAAGTATCTTTGTCCGGATCTCAGTGGCGGGGAAAAGCAATCGTGACGATAGGACACACCTGCTTGGATTTTTCCGCGGGCGGATATCCGCGGCGTCTTTCGCGCTGCACGGCAATTATTACGGCAAGGTAGCCTGCATGAGTTATGGGAGAGATCTGCATTCTCTTCTCGGCCCTCCCCATAGGCTCTATTTCATATCGAGTGTTTAAATCTCCGCCCCTCTTCTCCTGCCGTTGTCTTCTACTCCGCGTATTTCTCTGACCAGTGCCGGAATACGCCCTCGAGAGATCGGCCCGATTTTGCGTCCGGGCGCCAACTTCCATTCGATGCTATGCTCTCCGACTTTGGCTTCTCTTTTTCCTCTTTTCTCCGGTCATTGGTCGATCTTCGTGATTCGGTCCGGTCAGCTCGGGTAGCCTAGTGGTTGTTGAAAAATTGGGGCGGGGTTCTCGGAATCTTTAGGTCCGCTACTGCCCTCTTCAGCAGATAGACTAGGAATCGATGGACTAGGATCGAATCTTTGAACAACTTCCGTTGTTTGTAAATTAATTAATAAGGCCCAAAATCTTTTCAAGCTTAGATTGCAAGCTTGGATTATCTTAAAGTCATTTCAAAGATGCACACAGAACTTGTTTCTCCTCCATTTTCGTAACACCAAAAGGAAAATATAGTTTACCATGTAAGAAACACGAATTGACCTTGGAACAACCACGAGGAAAATAAAGATACAAATTTTCTTTTATTATAGTGACATTCTGCGTAAAAAATTATGGTAAAAGTCTCCTTGCATCTTTTTCATATCACCTACCACTTAGGAGTTATGTTTGATGACACTTACTGTGGGGCACCCTGTATATATTGTCACATAGATACGTGTGTAAAGATAGTTCTATACTGTACTCTATATAGTAATTCAGAATGATCATTTTCGTACTGCTGTAGTATCGTTTAGTACAATAACTTTAATTTTCGATCAGCCTTACTCCTCCAGCCTCTAGGGGTGGGGATGGATACCGTTTGGAGGGGATAAGTATCCCCACTCCAAGCCTATATCTACTCGTCACGTGATAAGTTCGGTGACTTAATTTTCCACTAGCCTTACTCCGCATACCAGGCGTAGAGGTGGGGATAGATACGGTTTGGAGGGGGTAAGCATCCCCACTCCGAGCCTAGATCTTTTCGTCACGTGATAAATTCGGTGACGCCATGACTTAGCACTCGATATCTCGGCACCGATGATTCCCAAGTGTAACTACTAGCGCCACTATCGGGTGTTCCCCGGAACCCTTGAATCAGAGGCCAAGCCACGACTATTTTCGCCGCGTCTTTCCACCACTCTCGCTCCTTCTTTCCTCACCTCCTCCCAATGGATTCGCGCGAATCGTTAAACGTCGTTACCCAGAAAACTGCGAAGTGGCTCGGTCGAAGGAAGAACAAGCCTTTTCAGGCCGTCACGCGTAGATTTCGGTGGAATTCCGTTGGACTACGTGGGCGGTAGACGTTGTCCCGAATCGTAACGATGTTTTGGCAAGGAAGAGTCCATTCGGCGCAGATCTGTTAGAGAAACAGGCTGTTCCAGCGAACGCGGTATACGTGCTTGCAGTAAGGTCTGATTTGTTTTCATTCTTTTCCCTTCGGCGTACGGGTGGTAGGAAATCGAGAAATGTTTATGTAGACGGCGAATGATTTATGAAATAGTAATAAAGATCGTGTTCCTTATGCTGATGATTTAAGAGCTGCGAGCGTGCGGTTATGCAACGTGGTTATCTAACTTGTAGGTCTCCAGGACCAATTTTTAATGCCAGATGTGGTATTATCGTGTGAAACGTAATTAATATAGCGGTGCTTCGAGTGCAGGATGGGAGGTGTGATTGGAAAATATAGGAAGCGAGGTGAGAAGGGATGGAGAAGTACGGGAGAGAAGTTGAAGATGGATGTTGAAGTCGCTGGATCCTAGAGGTTCTCAAGTTTCATAGATCCCGGTTTCCGAAAGATGTATCGATATTTTTCGTTTTCTTATATATTCAGTTAAGTTTCTTCATATTTTTAGTTTCGAGTTGTAGAAAACGTGGAAAAAGAAAGCCGACATATTGTTTGCACTCTTAGCGACATCCAGGGTCCCAAGTCAATGAGCTGGGGGGCTGATTTATATTTTTACGACCAGCGTCCCATTATTCGCGGACACTTGGACCACGAACGTTTGGGCTAGGCCCTGGAAAAACAGTTCGTTGACAACGAGAGTGTGGGACAGACCTTTCCAAAAATTAACACCGTGCCCCCTGTACCAGCCCCCCTTCGCGCAATAAAGCTTGTCGCAACACGGAATAGTGCCTTAATAAATTAAGATACATAATAACAAATAATAAATTAGTGCCTAGTATAAAATAGTGCCTACTGTAATAAATAAGGCCCTACCAGGCCCCAAATGGCCACTTTTATATATTAAATTAAAAATTTCGTATTCGACGTTGTCGCTGTGATTTTTCCTTTAATATGGATGTAATCGATTTTTTAATATCTCCTGGTATTTCATTCTCTTAAAGCTTTTCTTATTTTATTTCTTCCTTTATCAGTTGATTTGACCGGTCATGGCAGGTTTAGTCTTAATATCCACGATATTTAGAGTCTTTGCTCTTTGTTATCTGTAAAGACGTAGATAGCATAAGCAATATATCAATCTTAATGTTCTTGGAGGGATGACGTCAGTATTAAAGAACGAAGGCACTATTTCGTGTTAATACAAGCTTTATTACGCGAGGGGGCTTACTGACGAGCCCACTAGCAGGCCCAGGACGAAACGCATCCCTTCCTTGTGTCCTCCTACCTACTATCTTCCGTAGCAAGACGACCATCAGGATATCAACTGCCAGCATGTAGGAACCACAAGACTTCGATCATAACCCCCATGGGAGTCTTGTCATACAATGTCAAGCCTCCATCGCACCCCTAGAGACCAACCCTCTGTCAGTTCGTTTGTTAATTTATTCTCACAGTACAAAATTACTTCGAGAGTTTGAGAATCTCTTTACAGATCTATCAAACATCAGATTTCTCTACATTTATAGAAAATTTTGCTGAAATCGATGCAAAGTCAGTCGAAGATCCTGTCAGTCTGTACCCAAGGTGCTTGACAGCCTCAACCATGAAATTCTCTCGTTTCCTTCGCGATTTTTCTCCACTATCGATCACAATCGCGACTTCAGGTTCTACGAAGTCTAATCACAGTGAAAATCTCGTGCAAAACCGGTGGTCGATCGAGATATAACGACTTCTCGCGTATTCTCTGCCAGCTAACTCTCGTTTTCTCTTCTCCTTCCAGGGACTCGTGGTCGCAACAATGCGAATCGCGGTTGCAGACCGGCTCGTTTCCTCGAAACAATGTTATAATCGTTGGTTCTTCGTTTTTCACGGGACGGCAGGCCGCGAACGGACGTGGATGGTGTTTAACGCTGTTCTCGGTCAATGTTCAACGGCTGTAATTAGAAGGCTTGATGGATAGAGCCAGACAAGAAAGTGGATGAAAGTCCTGTCTCGTCTATGCGTTCTTGAATACAGGCGAAACTGTTATCTCGGCAAATCTTGCTCCGGGAACAATATTCGATAAATCTTGAACGGATTTCGAAGGAAGTCGGCTGCGTTAAGTTAATAGCTGAGGGGGTCGATGTCGGTGACTTCGTCTTTTTCGATAGTCGACTTTACGTTTCGATCTTTCACCGTGGTTTATAGGAGTTATACAGGGTGGTTCAAGAGGAAACGAGTTGGGAAAAATATATTTTGATATCAATGGTCCTTGAAGAATATTATCTGTGCTCTGCACGAACTCGTGATGCCTAAGTTTGCCTAGAAACATTTTTCAGAATTTATCAGTACCTATTCTTGCGAGCTAAATATCTTGTACTAATATTAGTAAACTTTTATACAAAATCGTTTCATAGTCCGGACCAGTTAGCATACTGTTAATATGTTTTCGATACTCGATATTATGTTTCAATTTTTTAGGGTGGTTTCTAGAAATGATACAGGGTAGTTCGAGAAGTAATGAGCTGGGAAAAAATATATTTTGGTATTAATGGTCCTTGAAGAATATTATCTGTGCTCTGCACGAACTCATGATGCTTAAGTTTGCCTAGAAAAATTTTTCAGAATTTATCAATACCTACCCTTGTGAACTAATTATGTTGTACTAATATTAGTAAAATTTTATACAAAATCATTTCTTACTTCAGACCATTTAGCATCCTCTTAATAAAATATGAATTATTCGGTTATTTATAATAGCACAGTTTCCTTTCTTATCCAAAAACAATTAACACAATCTTCTTTACCTCTACCTGTACATCTAAGGAATCTCGCATAATCGATAAAAAGGATTACATCTTCGCATTAACACTTATAGGAGTCACCTGATCATCCCAGAATTACCCGAAGCCCTTCTAACGACATCAGCCCCTGAAATACCCCATGCCAACGAAAGCCATTAGAATAGCCCGTTTCTACCAAGCCACCCTGTATATAGCTAACTGTATATGAACAGTTAGACAGGTTAACAGTTCAGAATTTTTGATAACCAGGCTACTTTAAATATCCTCCAATCTATTCTACACGGGTCTCTGAAAGATTAATCTCAGCCTAATAGAAACTCACCTTTCAGGATTCCCCTTTCCCCCCCGTTCTCCAATCCAATAATCCTCGACAAAACTCCCCGTCCCGTCCAAACCATTTGAACAACGACCACGAAACACCGCACACGTCTGTATCGCTGGAAGGATCGATCGGAGACATCGGGACAGACATGTCAGGTCTCATTCGGTAACAGGATTTTTCTCAAAAGCCTTGATTTACACAGTCCACTCGATCTTCCACAATGCAGCGAACGATAAATCTGTTAAACTCTTTCATGCCCGACCCGTATTTCAGTCGTCGACATAACCGCGGATTATATACCGTAAGGGGATCCCAGGAAGGGATCAGGCCAGTCGCGTACCGGGATCTAAAAGCGCCAACAGTTTATGAAACCGAAATTTACGATTCCGCGTTACCCGTTAATCGGGCCGGAATTATTCCGTCCAGCTGGAAGATATATCGCTGGAAAAACACCGCGTTCCACCATCGATTAACCGCATATATCACGAAATTACTCTGCTGGAACTGATTGATCTGCCGGATTAGAGAAACTCCACTGTCCCCGGAGGCCTGTGTCGCGTGTCCCATGACCCCGTTTCGCGTTTATGGGGTACAAAGTGGACCTTTTTTTCCTTCAACCCTTCTTCCATCGCGTGGTCAATGAGGATCGATCGTTGGAACCAGTCGACCGGGTTCTGGCTCAGCGAAGAAGATCGGTCTACCCCTAGACTTAGGGGTCTGCTAACCTGTTTTGCTGGAGTAAGCTTGGTTTACATGTATACGTGGTGTTGGTTTGGGTTTGGTGGGAAATGTTAGGAACGTTTAACAGGTTTATGTTTTTTGGATGTGTTCAATGAGCAGTCAATTTTGTTTTAATTTTTATTTGAGACTGTTTTATCCAACTTTAACGTAGGAACCTGTTGGAATTAACGATGTAATACTTTATAAGCACCTCTGTTTTGAGCACCTGGAAACTTTTACTTGGGTTTTTCCCTAGACTACAGTTATTGGTTTTACAGGATCTTTCTAGGGTCATTCAGTCTAGTCCCAGAACCGAGATTACTACCTATTACTATCGCTGCACGCGTGATTCCACTGACATAAATTCTTGGGTAAAGAGCATCAAGAATTTAAAATGTTCTTACCAACAAAACCGCATATTTATTTTTAATTTTTTAATAAAATCCATCGTAGAAGTGTAAAGTATAGTGTAAAGTAATAATAAAAGTGTAAAGTAAAGTAAATTATAGGGTAAAGTAATAATGAAGCAAGTGTGAAATATATTTTAGTATACTTAAAGCTATTTACTTATTAATACTATAAATTCATTAATACAATATTAATACTATATGAAGTATCATTTTTGAAGTTTGATACTGTCAGTACTCAAGTATTAACGTAGTATAAATAGAGGTTTAGCGTTGGTACCTGTGGCTCCGTTCGGCCATGTTGAGATCGCAGCGCCTCTCGCGGCGGAACGAGGTACTGCTAGATACGAGAGTCGCACTCATCCGGGTAATGCTGTACAGGAACTAGGTTTTTAGTCTACGTGAATGATTACTCAATGCACGAAGATAGGAATTCCTTTTTGTAATACTTTCTTAGCAATCGTGAACATTTTCAATTTCTTCTTGATTTCACTAGGAAAGGATGATTGATCTCTGCTTTCCATCGTTTCTTATAAATAATTCTTTGTCTGTTTATGTTATCTTTAATATAACGAATCTGCACCTAATTTTTTACCAATTTCTTCTCATCGGAAAAAGATGCTCTCTGTGTTCTATCACGTGACATAAATCTTTTAGTCCAATCCTGAAAATTGCATGTTAAAATGTATCATGGTTTTCTCTGAAAAGAATCTTAAAGAAATCAATTTTTATTATCTCGATTACAAGAATACCCTCTTAATACATGAGTCCATACTTTTGGCCACTACTGTATATCAAATTTGTACCTAATTTTCCCAATAATAATCAGGCAATATTTACGAATCGTGAAAATTTTCAATTTCGTCTTAATTCCACCAAAAATATATAATTTCTCTCTGCATTTCATAATGTATCACAAACAATTTATAGTTTCTCAAAAAACAAAAAAAAGGCAGTATCCTCTCATAAATAGTAAAATTCTTCAATTTCCTTTTTCCTCTTATCCAGCAAACATAATCGACATCATTCGATCATATCTCACAGACAATCTCTGCATCCACAATCCCATTTAATTTCCCTAACAATAATCGCTCTATACTCTCTTGCCAATAACAAAATTTTTCCTTTTCCCTCGGCATCACGACGAAAAGGATAATCGATCTCGGCATCCCAGCGTGCACCGCGAGTAACCTTTCCGTTCGTTATTTCGATACAGTAAATCAGTACCTAATTTTCCTAATAACAAGCACTCCGAGTAATCACGCAATGGGTACCTATCCCATATGAAAAGCCATGGTAGCCATGGCACATAATTGCGTACCCCGTGAAAGGTATGCAAAGTCGATTTCTGAAAAAAAAACTTCTGCAAAAATCATTCTTACACTAATGGAATAGAAAGCAAGTCCTCACTGTCACGCAGAAGTCCGATTTTTCCCATGGATCGTCTGAAATCGAGCTTTATCCCTCGTTCCTCTTTCCACTCTGTCCGCGATCGATTACCTTTCCCGATCAATCTGCATGGATAGAAAGTAATGGGGAATGGGGTATACGTAGACTGGAATTAAATTCGATTCCTCGTGGGTAATGACATCGCTGATAGGTAATGACAAGAGATCGTTCGCTTCGCCGCGTGATCGCACGCCGGATAATCGAGA
This sequence comes from Eufriesea mexicana, assembly GCF_001483705.2. Taxonomy (NCBI): domain Eukaryota; kingdom Metazoa; phylum Arthropoda; class Insecta; order Hymenoptera; family Apidae; genus Eufriesea; species Eufriesea mexicana. Next base: position 342,899 of record NW_016908266.1, on the reverse strand, counting down.
TTTTTCCACGTGACCGTCGCCATTTTTCGATCCAACATGGCGGACGCGGTTTCGCCGATGATCTCGCTGCGTGGAATAATTCCGGATGATGATTTAGAAAGTCAGCGATGGCAAGTGTTCTCGTCTGTCATCGAGGGGCCTTATGGGCCGGGAACGGTTCGTGGTCCAGGCGGATGAGAGATTAGATCGTGCAGCCCGAACGATCGATAGATCATTCGAACGATGGATCACGTAGCGGTGGTACGATACGTGGGTACGTAAGGGTTTGGTGGGGATCGGGGTTGGTTATTGGAAAGGATCCACTCGGAGTTTTTGATCGATCGATGGGGAAACTGCGCGGTGACTAAGTTTGAGGTTAGGTCACATCGATAGGCCTGAATTGGGCGTTGCTTGCTGTTTAACCTTTTTGGGATCTTCTAGTTTGTTAAATTTAAAAATACGTTGTAATAAAACGTAATAAAAATTATGGTAGTGCACCCTACTATCTTACATTAATATAGGCATACTTTTATATTGCGTGTGACTAAGTTTGAGGTTAGGTCAGATCAATAGGCCTGAATTGGGCGTTGCTCGGGGTTTAACCTTTTTGGGATCTTCTAGTTTATTAAATTTGGAAATACGTTGTAATAAAACGTAATAAAAATTATGGTAGTGCACCCTACGATCCTATATTAATATAGGCATACTTCTATATTGCGCGATGACTAAGTTTGAGGTTAGGTCAGATCGATAGGCCTGAATTGGGCGTTGCTTGCTGTTTAACCTTTTTGGGATCTCCTAGTTTATTAAATTTGGAAATACATTGTAATAAAACGTAATAAAAATTATGGTAGTGCACCCTACTATCTTACATTAATATAGGCATACTTTTATATTACGTGTGACTAAGTTTGAAGTTAGGTCAGATCGATAAGCCTGAATTGGGCGTTGCTCGGGGTTTAACCTCTTTGGTATCTTCTAGTTTATTAAATTTAGAAATACGTTGTAATAAAACGTAATAAAAATTATGGTAGTGTACCCTACTATCCTACATTAATATAGGCATACTTTTGATTGGCAAATATAAGGAATAGAAGATGTTGGTTTATTCCAATGTATATTTATCACGAGCTAAAAGAGATTTAGGAGTAAAGTACACACTAAAAGACTATAGACTAATGACCGAACTATGATCACGCAACTAACATTCTCACATCGACTCTTCTTGAAACTCTGTAAAGGACTGTCTTAGGACTGCTCTTGCACCCTCATTTAAACCTTGCATTCTGTCTTCTTTCATACTCATGATCTCTTTCTCAATCACGCATTTCTGAGTGGATCACGTACCCAAAACTCTCTTCACTTGCATTCGATACAGCCATAAATATTCGATCCGTACACGCGGTCACTCATCCTTCCACGTGCACTCCAGTCGTCACTCTAAACATTTGGCCTGAACACTAGACTATTGTTTATTGTCCATCATCAGCTAGGTAGGCCCAAGTGTTCCTTTACATTCACTCTCAAAATTACTATTCCTACATATATAAACCTATGCGCATGTAGTTATTGCAATATTTCGAGGTGGGACTAAAAATGTCCCATCATGCATTACGTTGCATCAAAAAGGTGGGGCACTTTTAATCCCACCGTGGCTCAAAGAGTTAACCCGTGTTCGCACCTCTTACAATTGCCCCAGCTGGCCACACCTCTTACAGAATAAACCATAGACGCACAACGACGATGTTGGGGGTGCTAAACGTCACTCCAGACGTCACTCTTAACATTCGGCCTGAACCCTATGTTGCAGTTCATTATCCATCATCAGCTAGGTAGACCCATGTGTTCCCTTACATTCACTCTCAAACCCTAGCATTCCTACACTCATTTATCGAAAACACTTCGAAAATCCTCTCTCTATACCACCCCCAATAGGTATCCTGTATGTATCTAGCCTAACAGGCTCGCGGTTGCTCACACAGAGACCTGGCTAACTCCCTAAGCACCTAACTCACGAGGAGAGGCCTAGGTTAAATGGCCAGGGTTGATAAGCTCAGAGTGAAACTGATAATGCACATCATCTCCGGCTGGTGATTCGCCACGTTTCACGGATAGAAGCGGAAGACGATAGGCAGAGGCGAAATTAAGTTTCTATTGAAGCAGCGGGATCCTCTTTTCCGCGCGTCGTCACCCACACGAGCAGGCCCTCGAGGAAATAATCGACGGACCCACGCGCAGCTTTCACCGTTCGAGGGCGTTCCTTCGGAAAAGTGATCCTCCGGCGGCCACGAACGAAAGTGCATCGTCGGGGAATCACCGGCGTATTTTAGATTCGTTTCACGCGTGACGCCGGGAGAAAACGGACGATCGCACGCGACTACTGGACCTGTGTCATCATCGCACGCGAATTATCGATAGATAAGGGAACCCTCGTGCGTTATCTACGCGATCGACGGATTTACGGGATCAGAGTGCTGGGAAAATGTAGGCTAAGCGTAGTCCAGTGTGGTATTTTCACGGTTTGCTTGCTGTTTAACCTTTTTGTGATCTTCTAGTTTCTTAAATTTAAAAATACGTTGTAATAAAACGTAATAAAAATTATGGTAGTGCACCCTACTATCTTACATTAATATAGGCATACTTTTATATTGCGTGTGACTAAGTTTGAGGTTAGGTCAGATCAATAGGCCTGAATTGGGCGTTGCTCGGGGTTTAACCTTTTTGGGATCTTCTAGTTTATTAAATTTGGAAATACGTTGTAATAAAACGTAATAAAAATTATGGTAGTGCACCCTACGATCCTATATTAATATAGGCATACTTCTATATTGCGCGATGACTAAGTTTGAGGTTAGGTCAGATCGATAGGCCTGAATTGGGCGTTGCTTGCTGTTTAACCTTTTTGGGATCTCCTAGTTTATTAAATTTGGAAATACATTGTAATAAAACGTAATAAAAATTATGGTAGTGCACCCTACTATCTTACATTAATATAGGCATACTTTTATATTACGTGTGACTAAGTTTGAAGTTAGGTCAGATCGATAAGCCTGAATTGGGCGTTGCTCGGGGTTTAACCTCTTTGGTATCTTCTAGTTTATTAAATTTAGAAATACGTTGTAATAAAACGTAATAAAAATTATGGTAGTGTACCCTACTATCCTACATTAATATAGGCATACTTTTGATTGGCAAATATAAGGAATAGAAGATGTTGGTTTATTCCAATGTATATTTATCACGAGCTAAAAGAGATTTAGGAGTAAAGTACACACTAAAAGACTATAGACTAATGACCGAACTATGATCACGCAACTAACATTCTCACATCGACTCTTCTTGAAACTCTGTAAAGGACTGTCTTAGGACTGCTCTTGCACCCTCATTTAAACCTTGCATTCTGTCTTCTTTCATACTCATGATCTCTTTCTCAATCACGCATTTCTGAGTGGATCACGTACCCAAAACTCTCTTCACTTGCATTCGATACAGCCATAAATATTCGATCCGTACACGCGGTCACTCATCCTTCCACGTGCACTCCAGTCGTCACTCTAAACATTTGGCCTGAACACTAGACTATTGTTTATTGTCCATCATCAGCTAGGTAGGCCCAAGTGTTCCTTTACATTCACTCTCAAAATTACTATTCCTACATATATAAACCTATGCGCATGTAGTTATTGCAATATTTCGAGGTGGGACTAAAAATGTCCCATCATGCATTACGGTGCATCGAAAAGGTGGGACACTTTTAATCCCACCGTGGCTCAAAGAGTTAACCCGTGTTCGCACCTCTTACAGAATAAACCATAGACGCACAACGACGATGTTGGGGGTGCTAAACGTCACTCCAGACGTCACTCTTAACATTCGGCCTGAACCCTATGTTGCAGTTCATTATCCATCATCAGCTAGGTAGACCCATGTGTTCCCTTACATTCACTCTCAAACCCTAGCATTCCTACACTCATTTATCGAAAACACTTCGAAAATCCTCTCTCTATACCACCCCCAATAGGTATCCTGTATGTATCTAGCCTAACAGGCTCGCGGTTGCTCACACAGAGACCTGGCTAACTCCCTAAGCACCTAACTCACGAGGAGAGGCCTAGGTTAAATGGCCAGGGTTGATAAGCTCAGAGTGAAACTGATAATGCACATCATCTCCGGCTGGTGATTCGCCACGTTTCACGGATAGAAGCGGAAGACGATAGGCAGAGGCGAAATTAAGTTTCTATTGAAGCAGCGGGATCCTCTTTTCCGCGCGTCGTCACCCACACGAGCAGGCCCTCGAGGAAATAATCGACGGACCCACGCGCAGCTTTCACCGTTCGAGGGCGTTCCTTCGGAAAAGTGATCCTCCGGCGGCCACGAACGAAAGTGCATCGTCGGGGAATCACCGGCGTATTTTAGATTCGTTTCACGCGTGACGCCGGGAGAAAACGGACGATCGCACGCGACTACTGGACCTGTGTCATCATCGCACGCGAATTATCGATAGATAAGGGAACCCTCGTGCGTTATCTACGCGATCGACGGATTTACGGGATCAGAGTGCTGGGAAAATGTAGGCTAAGCGTAGTCCAGTGTGGTATTTTCACGGTTTGGGTCAGACTGGGTGGAGATATGATGATTGACGATAGGAATCTTGGAGGAATACGTGAAAATGGGTTGAAAGATCTTGGTTTTGCGATAGGGTCTATTTGCTGAAGCGAAGTTTCATCTTTCTTGGCTATTCAGCTTGCTTGGTACACTCTGGTGCAACAATCTCAGTCACGGCAGATGGCTAACTGTAACTAGACCTCTTCTAGGCTCTTAAATCTTCGAGATGACCAACTTTCTTGGTTACTACGGTAGTCCGTGTCATCTCTACCAGTTACTGAACATTTTCCAGCACGTTTCAAGACTCCAGTGTCATGACTAGTTGAGCAGGATTGTGGCTACAGTAGTCCGTATCGTCTTTGTTAGTTATCGAAGCTTCTTCTACGCGTTATAACAGTCCAGTCTCTTAACAACTTGATTGGAATAGTGGCTATGATAGTCCACATCATCTTTCTCAGTCCCTGAGCCTTCTTCAACACCTAACATCGTCACAATGATTATGTCTACTTGCTCAGGTTAGGAGTCGTTGCGTAACATCGGCTTCCCTGTGGTTTCAAATTCCAAGTAACCAAAGTTAGGGATGGTCAGTTTCATTCAGACTAGATCAGAATAGTGTCTACAATAGTTCACATCATCTTTCTCAGTCCTTGAGCCTTGTTCAACAGCTAACATCGCCACAATGATCATAACTGTTTGCTTAGATTAGGGGTCGTCGCATAATTTTGTCTTTCCTGTTGTTTCAAACTCCAAGTAACCAAAGTCAATGATGATCAGCTTCATTCGAACATGATTAAAATAGTGTCTACAATAGTCCACGTCATCTTCCTTAGTTCCAGAGCTGTCTCCAATATATAATATCATCGCAGTGATCATATCTACTTGTTCAAGTTAGAGGTCGTCACGAAACGTTCATCTTTCCTGTGGTCTCAAACTCCAAGTAACCAAAGTCATGGTCAGCTTCTTTCGGCCAAGATCATCTTCGCAGCTACCGAGCCAACAGGTTGGTCATGCAACAAGAGCATCACAGGCTCGCTATCAACGTCGCCTCATCTCTCTGGAAACTGCATTGGCCTGTGACGAATCCGCGATCGCGATAATCCGCGAAACACGTATGCACCTAGCACCATGGAAGATCCCATTGGATCGGCGCGTGGATGGTGTTCAGGCAACCGGAGCGATCGAAAGAATCTCGGTGCCCGCGTCACTCAGGCATCGTTCTCAAAAGGCATCCAGCTCACCGAGACTCTCCGTCGTCTCCTTTGGCATTTTTCACGGGATTGCAATAAATTTGCCGCCGGTCTGCTCGGCCAAATCGCTTCCCCGTCGACATTGTCCGGCAATAAAACTTCCTCGAGCGTAACGGCCTCTGATACAACGAGCATCCTCATTTGCTTGTTTCCGCGCCTACCCGACGCCTCGACATTGCGCCCAACGAGGTGTTTACGAGTTCGTTTCTCGTTTATTTATCGTACCTGTCTAGCCTATAGGGGCTACCGTGACTCGCTGTGGTTTCCGTGGTCCACGTTCTTTGAAGAAACTCTTGCTACGAAGTGTGAAGCGCTCGTCTTCTTTTGGTCAGGTGTCTAGGGGTTGGTTCGAGCATTTTCGTTGGTGATGACGAGGGTGGAATGAGGTCGGTGCAGACTTCTCAGGATCTGTACAGGGAGACGTTTACGCTGGTCTGGCTTCTGGAATGGAATGGGACAAAGTCTAAGAATTTTAATATGTGGAGGTGAGATCTTTTTGTGGGTGTTGTGCATCTTGTTTTGCTTCATTGAAGTGTGTCATATAGATGTATAATGAGTTTGAAAGTATTGAAAAATCGAAATATTAGAAAATTAGAATATTTGGAGATTTAAGGATGGTGAAACTCTGATATTTGAAAATTCAAAGATTCGAAGTTCTAAGAACTTAAAGATTCACAGGTTTAAAGGTTCAAATGTTCATAGGTTAAAAAATTCAGAGGTTTGAAAATTCAAAGATTCAAAAATTCAGACTTTCAAAAATTGGAAGATTCAAAGGTTTGAAGGTTCAAAGATTCAAACATTCAGAGATTTAAAGGTTTAGAGGTTCAAAGATTCAAACATTCAAAGGTTCGAAGGTTCCAAGATTCAGACATTTAGGAATTCAAAGGTTTGAAGGTTCAAACATTCAAACATTCAAACATTCAAAGGTTCGAAGGTTCCAAGATTCAGACATTTAGGGATTCAAAGGTTTGAAGGTTCAAAGATTCAAACATTCGAATTTTCAAAGATTCAAACATTCGAAGGTTCAAAGATTCAAACATTCAAGGATTCAAAGGGTTGAAGGTCTAAAGATTCAAACATTCAAAGGTTCGAAGGTTCAAAAATTCAAACATTCAAAGGTTCGAAGGTTCAAACATTCAAACATTTAGAGATTCAAAGGTTTAAAGATTCAAAGATTCAAAGGTTTGAAGGTTCAAACATTCAAACATTCAAAGGTTCGCAGGTTCAAAGGTTCAAAGGTTCAGAAGTATAAAGATTCAAGGATTTAAAGGTTCAAAAATTTGAGGATTCGCAGGTTCATGAATTCAAAGATTCAAAGATTCGTAGTTCCAATGGTTCAAGAATTCAAAAATTCATGGATTCAAAGATTCGAAGATTCGGAAATTAAAAAAGTGAAATATTAAAAGACTGGAAGATCCAAATTTGAAACTAGATAGAATTAGGTGAAACTTTATCGTATGAACGAATTGTTCTCCGACAGTGTCACACGAGGGCAGTTGAAAAATCGATTTTTTGAGAGATGGCGGAGGTTCTCGAACGCGGCTGTACGGCGAAAGCGTCGCGTCATTGTCCGCGAGCGGCGTAATGACAGAGCGGCGCGACGCCCGGCGTCAGCGCGTCAAATCGGAATTGTCGTTAGTAACTGGTCCGAGACTTTCGCGCATTAACCGCGTTTTCTATTCGCGGGAAAATCTACGTTCGAGATTCGTAGTTCCTGCACGAGAAAACACCGTCGTCCGGCTAACGAACGCCACGCTCTTCTACCCGCAGCCGAGTTTCTTATCTCCTTTAATTAATCATCGATTTCGATTTCCTCCATTTGCCTTGTCCAAACGGTATTCGTAATGTTTACGCGTGTATACGATTCCCTGCGAATTTCTTCCTCTTTCTCCCTTTTTTTTTCATCCTTTCACGACTATATTTCATATAATTTTAGATGCTAATGCCGTCTGTGGATTAAGTGTTTGATCGGCTCGTAGTAATGATACGTGAATGCTAGTGAAACGTATGAATTAATGGCAAATTACTGGCTGGGATCAACGAACTGTAAATTTAAAATCATTTACGCCTATTAAGCGGTGCATTAATTAAATAATTAAATACACCATAGGTCGATTGCATTTAAGTTTAATTTAATTGTCGAAACTTTTTTAAATTTTCACTGGCTCTTGATGTGGAAATAATTTTTTCCCTTCGTAGATGGGATTTTCTATGTTTGATCTATGTGTCTGTAATTGGTAATTAAGTATGCCGTGTGTAGATGATAATAATTGAAATAAGTAGATACGTTTAATAATGTCCCTCTGCGAATCAGCGTAGTGTCAACGTATTAAACCCATCTTCGAGATCCTGATCATCGTGTGATCATAGTAAAATTCACAATTCTCCAAACTATACGAAAACTAAGATAAGAAATTTTTTAAGACCGCATAAAAATGGGAATAAAAAATTTTCGAAGCTACACGAAAATTAAAATAAAAAATTTCATAAACCATTAAGATTTAGAAGATTAAAATGAAAAATTCTCCAAACTACACGAAAATTAAAATAAACAATTCTCCAAATCACACGAAAATTAAAAAAAAAATACTCCAAACCATACGAGAGCCAAAATATTATAATAAAAGATTCTTTAGAACCACATAAAAATCGAAATAAAAATTTCCTAGAATAAAAAATTCTCCAAATTACACAAAAAGTAAAAATAAGAAAGTTTTCAAACCGGGTAAAAAGCAAAATAGAAAATCCTCCAAACCATACGAAACCCAAAATAAAAACATTCTTTAAAACGACACGAAAATTAAAATAAAAAATTCCCCAAATCACAGGAAAATTAAAATACAAATTCTCCAAGTAAGAGAAAGACATGTTCTCCACAATCGCCATTTTCCCACAATTTCCGCCACCCAGCGAGCCAGTGTCAACGAATCTTCTCGTTTCCTGTTCTCCCACCAGCCTTCTACCTGCTCCTAATGGATAGCAATTTCCAACTTTCCCAGCCCGCTATACCATCGAATTCTTCGTAATTACTTCTCTCAGCCTGGACTTTTTCCTCTCCCAACCCTTCCAGCATTCCTTCCATCCTCCGCTCCCTCCCAGGGCCTCCAATTAACCAGAAAAATGGCGGAGCCGGCAATCTACCGGTATAATTCCCGATATTCAGCGTGCATAATAACCCGTTCAACGATCGAACCTCTCCGACGACGTTAGCCTTCTCACCTGCCTTTTTACCTCTCCCTAATTAATCGCGATTTTCAATTTCCTCTTATTTGCCCGGCCCGCTAGAAAGCTCTCTCTCTCCTCGCCCGGACGGTGTACAAATGGCGGACGTAAATCACGCGGGACCCGGCCGAACATGGCGGACCAGGAGGATGGAACAGGAACGATTTCAAGAATTAACAGGGATTTAGACCCGGCAGCCAGTTCCTCCGTTCTCTCTCCGGGGATTAATACCGTGGTCCTGGTGCCAGATCGATCTCTCTTTCTCCCGGTGTTCAGTTTCAGTTATCGTTTCATAGATCAGCCGACCAAGGACGCTAGGCTAGATCCAACGATTGCTCCTTCGCTAACCAGCCCGAGATCTCTCTCTTCGCCGCTGTTTTTGTCTTACTCGCGGTAGTACCGTAGTCGCCCCGAACACAGGGCTGACGGATCGATTTCATTATACGGGGTGAGCCGGCTCGTACGTCTTCCCTTGGTTCCACCCCTTTCGCTAGCCCTGTAAGACCGTGCCCGCCGATAGGGGATTCAGGAATGCACCAGGCTATCATTCATCAAGGCGAGCCAACGTAATCTCGTTTCTTCTCTCTGTGTTACAGATTTCCTCTACCGGCACAGCGTTACCATCGATAACGTTAATACCGAGGTCGAGATACTGGACACTTCCAGGTGCGAGGTAAGTTCCCGGCCATTTTTAAACCATTGTCGCCTTTGCCGACGAGTTTCCTGTGTTTTCCAGATTTTTCTTCTTTTTTTCTTTTTCTTTTCATTTTCCGCTTTATTTCCATGGATTTTGGGTAGTAGAAGATTTTTGAATCGAAATATTTGGGGAGGGGGGCGAAGGGGGAGTTTTTGAGCTTTGGAAGTTGGGATATTTGTTTATTAGAGGAGTCCATTATTTTTGTTAGAGGAAAATAAGAGATGGAGGAATATTAAAGAAATTTTTTCCATTTTTATGCAGTTTTAGGGACAGGGGGTAAATTTATGACCGCGAAATTAAAGGGCTGTTTTTATTCTTGTAAATTTTCCTTTTCTTTTCCTGATTTGTTTTATTGGATTTTGGGTAATGAAGGAATCTTGATTCAGAGTATTTTTCTCTTTTATTTGGGGAATTTTTTGAGTTTTGGGAGTTCGGGTGTTATTTATTTATTGCAGGAATCTGGAGGGTGAATTTGGGACCACGAAATTAAAGGGCTGTTTTTATTTTTGTAAATTCTCTTTTCCTTTCCTGATTTATTTTATTGCATTTTGGGAAGCGGAAAATTCTCGGGTCAGAATATTTTTTCGAGAATTTTTTAAGCTTTGGTAATTGAATTATTCGTTTATTAGTGAAATTTATCATTCTTACAGAGGTATAATCTTCTTATTAGAGGAAAGTAAGAGGTTTCTTTTCATTTCTGTGAAACTTAAAGGTGGTACCTTTAGCACGACGAAATTAAAGGGACTATTTTTATTTTTACAAATTCCTGTGTTTTGGGGTGCAAGTTTTACGGCATTTTTAACGTTTACAAATTTCTTCGTGAAATTTCTTTATTTATCTCAGAAATCTCGCGTAAATTTTGCATACTCGAGAAATCTTGGATACCGACTCGGAATGTTCCTTTCCCTCACTCAGTTCCGCTTTTCTTCCAGGTATGAATCATTATGGAAATTCCAGGGTTGATATTAAATATTTTTTTCTTCGTTTTCACGATTATTTCCTCCGAACTTTATTTACTCGCCAAGTGCTCGCCAAGTTTATTTGTTCTACCTTTATTTGTCGATAAAATAATTTACGATCTCGCCGTATCACCAGGAGAGTCTCGAAAAAGTGGAAAATCGACGGCGATCAATTACCACGCGGACCCCTTTCTCTCTCTGTCTATCCATCTATCTATCTGCGACGGTGCAAAACGAAAAGAGCCGGCTCCGACATAGCAACACTTAACGAATCTCCCCGTGGCACCGATCGCAAATTATCCATCCGGTATTTTTCCCTTCCCCGTTTGCCCGTCGGCGGAAAAGAGTCCGGCGCCTAATGATCCTGCGGGATTATTGATGGATACACGACATAGATTGGCGTTAAAATCTCACTCGGACGCGAGCGCGGTGAAAATGTACATTTACGGCCGTACGTTTATTTGACAGACCGATTTGCCCGCGTGAGTTATGCCTGGTCTCGTGGCCGGCTGTAAATTATCCACGGTTACAACGGGATCGTCGGCCTTTGATTTCTGTTTTATGTTGCTGCACGACAGCGCCGCGGTTTCCGCTCTCGCGATTCGCCCGCCAATTCACTCCGCGTTTTTAGGCAACCTTTTCTTGGATACACAGGGTGTTTCGTACGATGAAGTCACAGATTCGCTGTCTTCAGACGATCCGGAGTCGAACGGGAACTGTGAGAGCGTCTATGCCCAGTCTAGGGGTCTAGCGGTGGTCTAAGTTCATAGAGAGCCTTTGAAGTTTTGGGATGGAAATTTTATTTAATAGAGAGAGAGGGGGATATTGCATAGAACTGGATTAGAATTGCAGCTTTGAGACGATCCGGAGTCAAACGGGAACTGTGAGAGCGTCTATGCCCAGTCTAGGGGTCTAGCGGTGGTCTAAGTTCATAGAGAGCCTTTGAAGTTTTGGGATGGAAATTTTATTTAATAGAGAGAGAGGGGGATATTGCATAGAACTGGATTAGAATTGCAACTTTGAGACGATTCGGAGTCGAATGGGAACTGTGAGAGCGTCTATGCCCAGTCTAGGGGTCTAACGGTGGTCTAAGTTCATAGAGAGCCTTTGAGGTTCTGGGATGGGAATTTTATTTGATAGAGAGAGAGAGGAGGATTGCATAGAACTGCATTAGAATTGCAGGTTTGAAACGATATAGGGTAGAGAAGAAGTGTGAGTTAGAAAGAAAATGCCTCTACCTAGTCTAGGGGTATAGAGATGGCCTAGGTTCATGATTATCTTTTGAGATTCTGAGATTGGAATTTTATTTGATCGGAAAAGAAGGGTATAGCATAGAACAGGGTTAAAATTTCAGCTTTGAAACGATATTATAGAATAGAGAAGGAATATGAGTGTAAGAAAATGTCTGTGGTGAGTTTAGGGGTATAGAAATAGCCTAGAGATGTAATTGTTTGAGTTTCTAAGGCTGGAATTATGTTTATTCGAGACAGGAGGAGGTTTACAGAAGCTTGGAAACTTGAAGTTCCCCGACAATTTATGTTAAAGTAGATTGATTGTCAGAAAGTGTCTGTACCATGTCTAGGGTTGTAGGCATGGCCTAGGTTTACTTCTGTGATTCTTTGAATTTTTAAGGTTGGAATTTCATTTGTTCAAAATAGAAGGTTTACATAAGCTTGGAGACTTGGAGCTTCCATACAGTTTGTTTCTAGACAATGGCGGCGTTTTATTATCAAAAAATGCCTGTAGCAAGCCTAGAGTCATAGGTCTAGAGATGTCCTAGACTGCTTTATCACCTGAGAATAAGATTCTGTTGGGGTATTTTATAAGACAGGTTCAGGTTAGAGCTTTGAGACTCTAAGTTCATGATGACTGTTTGAATTTCTGACATTGGAACTTTATATCCTCTTCATATTTCTCTTCATTTGATCCAAATGACAGAGAAGTAACCGCTACTGTAAATGAATAGGCTAATAGTTCAATATTTTAGTTACAGGATGTTGAAATCCTTGTCTAATGCACACTAGGTTTTGCAAAATTAAATGCAAGGGACACCCAGTATACCTTACTTGTACGGGACCCCTGAGGGACTTGGAATGGGCCCTTAAGGCCCATGTCTGTCATACGTCCAACATGCAGGGGAAGTAACGAGCCGCTGGGAATTCGCGTTCCTTCTTTCCCTGCGTTGATCCTGAACATTGCTGGCTGTTGTTCCTCAGAAATTTCGTTGTCTTCTGTCGTTGGAAGCTGAAACTGGCGTGTAACGTGCAACGATTCAGTTTGTCAGGCAGGCTTCGTAATTTGTGTGTACTTTGGCGTCGTTATAAAGTACGAGTGGGGTGTCTTCGCGAAGTGGTTGAGAATATGAAGTCATTTGGAGACGAGTTACTTTTATCTACTGATTTTAAGATCATGCATATAACAGTAAAAAATGGGTCGGTGTTATTAATTATTATATTTGTAATAACTGCAAAAATTCAAAATTTTGGATTCTCAAAAATTCCTTAAAAACTTTTCTTCTAAACTTTTAAAACTAGTCACTTTCACTTGTTTCTTGGTACTAGTGTCAAAACAAATTTCAATTTTATTGTAAAAATTAAAAATCTGAATTCTGAGAGTCTCAAAAATTTCTTTTTTGAACCAAAACCAAAACTTTTGAAACCAGTCATTTTCACTCGTTTCGTGTTTCTAGTGTCAAGACAAATTTCAATTTTTACTTCGACTTTACTCAGAATTATTTAAATTCTAATTCTAGTCACCCCAATGATCCACACCCATCCAGATGCAGAAAAATCTCCACACCACTCCTCGATCGACATTCACACCTCGAGTCACTCCATCACCCAACTTTTCGGCCGAAAATAGCCCAGCAAAGGGCAAGGTCGTTCACCCCGAATCCCAATTTAATCCCAAAAGAGCAAGAGGAGAACGAAATGCAGCCAGCAAGACATGTCTATCCGTGACTGTAGCACTCGCCTAGGGGTAGTAGTCATCGACACCGATGACTGGACATCGTTGTCGATCATTGTCGCGGAGCAACGAGACCAACAAATATTCGCATTCTGCTCTTTGCCGCGGCCTGAAGAAAGTCTTGTTTCGTCTTGCTTAGAGGTCTGGTGCATCGGTTAGGGTAAACGCGTTCCACGTCAGGCTTACGTTTCCTTTTGCATTTTTTCGCGACGCTGCACGGCATCGGCGCCTTTTATATTTATCTTCCGTCGACGCCTGTAAACACGACTATTTCAGCCGGACGCGCTCGCGGGCCAAGCGTGGAGAACGCGCTTTTTCTTCCTCCTCTTCCACGGCCTCCGCGTCCCATCCACTCCTCGTCCTTCTTCCTCTCTAAGGCTCGCTTAGACCTCTCGTCGCGTTCATTGTGAAAGTCACGATGAATCATTTGCTTGCTGGACAAACTCTGCCTCCACGCGTTTTGCAATAGGCTTAGCTTTTCATCTGGACCAGCTTTTTGCTCCTGCTACGCTGCTCAGGAATCCACCGGCAGAAACAGAGCACCTCTGTTCCTGATGAAGTCGTCGCTGATCCTATCGCGTCCCTCCCCTGGAGAAACTTTGCTTCATTGTTGATTGGACCAGTCATCGATCGATTGTCGCAGGTTTCAAGTGATTAGGAGCTGTGGGGAGGAGATGCGGATGTTTGGCTGGGTTGTTAGGCTGCAGTTTCGCGTCTTTGTTGTGATCGAGACTGAGGTATGAGTGGTTTCAATGGTACTGGAAGTCTGTAGAATTATTTAGAATCGATTTTAGAGGGACTCGTAATTATTCCGAGTTTTAAAATAGTTTTAAAATAGAGGTGGAATTGGAAAATAATTCAACGATGTCTATAATATTCGTAGTACATTTGTTGCAAGCATGCAACATTGATAGACCACGATAAATATTAGTGGAAAATGTCTTTTGTTGCTTACGATAGCCTTAAGAGAATTTCCATATAACTCACTAGCGCCACCACGACCCGTATCTCCAACGAATCTACTGTAAATATCATATGTACAATTGCCCAAATCTCTCCCCTATTTGCTTTATCCAAACGGAACACGAATACCAGCTAGAAAACAGTCGTCGACACTCAACAAATATCAGTAGAAAATGTCTTTTGTTACTTACGATAGTCTTAAGAAAATGTCCATGTAACTCACTAGCGCCACCACGACCCGTAACTCCAACGAATCTACCGTAAATATCATATATACCGTTGAAGATTATTAATTTTACTGATGTAATTCGTGAATTTCTGCCTTACTACGTGTGCTGTATAATATTAAACATTTCTATTCAACGAAGTATACAGTGTACATCATACATGATGCCCACGATCGTTTTTTAAAGCACTGTCCTGTCAATTCGATTAATTCTTCGAGTACTACATTTTAAACGATGTCAGTACACCTTACCAAGTTATCGAACGTCAACCAACTTAACCCAAATTCCCTCTCCACTTCTCAAAGCTCTCCCCTATTTGCTCTATCCGAACAGAACACAAATATTAGCTACAAAATAGTCGCTGACACACAACAAATATTAATAGAAAATGTTTGTTTTATTGCTTACGATAGCCTTAAGAAGATTTCCATATAACTCACTAGCGCCACGACGACCCGTAACTCCAACGAATCTACCGTATCTATCATACATATCGTTGAAGATTATTAATTTTACTGATGTAATCTTTGGATTTCCACCTTACTACATGTACTATATATTTCCCAACACCATTTTGTCGAATCGATTAATCCTTCGAGTACTACATTTTAAACGATGTCAATACACCGTAGC
The DNA here is from genome assembly GCF_001483705.2 of Eufriesea mexicana. Taxonomy (NCBI): domain Eukaryota; kingdom Metazoa; phylum Arthropoda; class Insecta; order Hymenoptera; family Apidae; genus Eufriesea; species Eufriesea mexicana. The sequence goes on along the minus strand of NW_016908266.1, from coordinate 327,400 downwards.
AAGTTATCAAATGTCAACCAACTTAACCCAAATTCCCTCTCCACTGTCCAAATCTCTCCCCTATTTGCTCCAACGGAACGGAACACGAATACCAGCCAGAAAACAGTCGCGGAACAACAATCGGCCCGTCGACATGACCTTCTAATAGCCCGGTGATTTATGCATAGTTTTTAAGCCCGGCTCGATTCGCGGCCAGTGGCAATAATTTACGATGCCGAGAACAATGGTCCCCGCTTCTCGGAGCGATAGAAAAAGACCACAGCGGAATCCCAATGAGGATTCCGCTCTAGCAGCGACAGGTGAACACGCCGTACGTGAACGTGGCCGGCTCACTCTTGCTCCTCCATGGTGTACATACGTGACCACCGTGGCTACATGTGGCTGTGGCTGCGCTAGCTAGCTAGTAGTCACCGGTCGCCTAGATTCGAATTTAAAGGCGATCGTTATTCAATTCAAATACGCGGCTAACGGGCCTTGTCGTAGGATTTCCGCTTCGACGTGCTCGCGTGCAGGTTCGTTACCAGTATTCCAGAAGAATCGGGTTAAGGAAGGTCAGGTCGGGGGACGATCGACCTGAAACTGGCCGATACCGATGGGGATTTGGGTTAAGCAAGGTCAGGCCGGTTCAACGCGACGCATCTGCGAGGTGGATCCTCGTTCCACCGGGAGTCGATGACACGCCGCAGGATCTTCGGAAAGTGTCGGTGAGATGTAGCTTTCTTTTTTCTTTTCCCGACTTGTTCTTGTAGCGGAGATTTGGAGACGGAACGGGTACCGTTATTGGTTTCGATTGATCCTGTCGATCGATCGATCGATCCCGTGGTTCGTTGAACCTTTCCACGTTGCTCCTTTTGGAAATTAGTGAAAGAGTCTGTCAGGGTTTGGACCTATACCTAGATTGTTTCATGATACCATTTTTATTTTTTTTTAATTTTTTGTAGATTCGTAAGAGGTCTTGGATCGGGTTGATGAGTTCAGTGTTCCTGATGATACGATTATTCTTTTTTCTTCGACTTTTTGTGCATTCGTAGGAGGTCTTGGGTTGGCTCCATCTGGGTCTAGTGGATTTAATGAATCCTTGGATCTCTACTTTAACGTCATGCCTTTTTGGAAATTACCATCAAAGAATTTGATGGAGTTTGTGTATATATATACTTAGCCTATACTTATGATCTTGATTCTTCTTCTGTGAGATTTTCGAGGATTTTAGGTTAGATTGATGAGCCTGGCAGATTTAATTGGTCACTGAACCCTCCCTCGTTATGTCTTTCGGGAATTACTGTGGGAAGGTTTGGTAGGCCTAGATCCCATTTCTAGTCTGCTATATTTCCTCACCTCCTGGCAGATTTAATTGGTCACTGAACCCTCCCTCGTTATGTCTTTCGGGAATTACTGTGGGAAAGTTTGGTAGGCCTAGATCCCATTTCTACAGGATCTTACCGATCCTCAGGATCTATTGATCCAGTAAAATTACCAAAATTAATCGAGATATTCTCCATATGCTCGTAGATAGTCTGCTATATTTCCTCACGTATTCTAAGACACAAAATTCTTCTCATGATAATAAAATTCATTCAAATCCAGTCAAACCCAAGGATCGTGAACACTACACCAAGCATCGATATCCCCGGTGCGAGGCTTAAGGCCAAACCACGCTTGGTCCTTTCCCTGCCACGAGAATCGGCAGGCGACCATGGTCTCTCATCCCATGGCAATCCGAAACCAGTAGTAAAGAAGCAAAACGAGAGAAAAAGACGAAGGAACAAAAGAGCAGGGGGCAAAAAGAGACGCAGAGCGAAAGAAAATGAACGGGTGGGGGTAGAAAAAGAATCGGCGCGTTCGGTAGCGCGGGTATATATTTTCTGGTCCGCAAAAGGAATCCAACATATTCCTTATACGCTGGTCGTGTACGCACGGGTACACTGACTCGTCCCGGCTTATTCGGTAGCCCCGCAACAAGACACGATCGAGAGGCCAGGTTGTTTTTAGCAAACTGGTTTTTCTACCCGGGGCTTACAATTACTGGCTTCCTTTTTTGCGCAGTCCCCTCCTCCCCCCAAATGTTTGCACCTGTCGCTTAAAAGGCTGCGAACCGTGGGCCAAGATGCCATACCTGACCGTTCGGGATTAGTCCTTGGATTCGGTGCTAAGAATATTTGGAGCACCCAGCCGGCCGCGAGACACCATGGCTCCCTTGCGATATTTCCACATCCATTCATGGAATTTCGACCATCCATTCACTCTTGGGACAGTCTGGGTTACGTGAACTGTACACGTCGTTGATTTTCACGATGTTCATTTTGTTTGAGCTGTTATGGAGGCGGGTGGACTCTTGAGGTTAGGAGATTCTGGGATTGGATCTTGCGATTCTTTGGGTCTATTCGTGAGTAGGTCTTTCTTAGTGAAGATACTTAATAGTGGAGGTATTGCGTCCAGTTATTGACAGTGGTGCAGAATTTTTAAGGAATATAAAAGGATGTTTAGGAATCAATGATATGTATATTATTAGGTAATCCTGGTACCAAGAAATATAAATATATAGATAAATAAGTAGGTGAACTCTGAAGTCAGCCATCTTGACTATTTCGGTAGTTCTAGTGCTAAAAACAAAAAATCATAAATTTACAAAATTCTGTATGGTACTCCTATGCTATAAAATTGCTCCCAAAGGGTAGTTTCATTTATTTATTTAATTCTAACCAGAAATCACTAGAATTATCTATATGAACTATATTAAAATCCAGAGGAAAAAATAGAAAAGGATATTGAAGAATGGATGATATGTATATTATAAGATAACTCTGATATGAATAAATATAAATATATAGATCTATTATGATAATATAGATCAAAATTCTGTAGCATAAAATTATTCTAAAAAGGTAGCATTTATTTGCTTCTTATCAGATGTCAAATATGTATATCAACTATATTAAAACCCCAAGCACCATATTTCAAAAAATCAGGAAGAACCCATCAGAACAGAATATCAAGAGCAGCTCGACAGACTGCTAAGTATTAATACACCATACCATATCATTCCAAGCAACGACCTCATTCAGACACCTGCATTCCGCCTCTCCCACATAACCAAAAGGTTACAAAGAATCTTTCATATCCAAACTTATCTTCATCGCTCTATGTTACACTAAAACACACCTGGAACGAGGCAAAAATCATCTAAAGCACCCGGGCCCCGCTTGTTTACCGTCCGCGCGAAAAAATGCCGCGAAGGGAAAGTACCGCTACGAGAACGATTATAGGTTAAGTCAGCGGCGGCAGCGCGCCTGCGCGGGCGACACCGATGCGCGCGTTTCGTAACGCGGTTCTATTCGCGTCACGGCGTTTCGCGCGCTCGCGTGACGCCGTTTCGACCAGATGCAACTGATGCAACGGCGCGGTGTAAACAATGGGCAGAGCGTTTGTGCACGAGGGAACGCGCGCGAGGACGCATGCACCGTTACCGCATAGATTCGATAAATAATACGATACAGGAAGCCGTGCCACCGATTTGTATGTACGCGCTTACCAGCCGGTCTCGCGCGGCCGCCGATCGATCGTCGGGGCGCCACTATCGCCCGCCCGATCTGACGATCATTATCGATCGGTCGCGCGATTTATTGGCGACGACGCGTCCTCCGCTCGTCGTGAAAATTTGATCACTTTCTACGATAGCGTGCCGCACGGTTCGCTCGCCGGTCGTTTGTGTTGGTATGGCTGCTACAGACTTGTAAGCTCGCACTGGTTCCGATGGTTCCGCGACGCGTAGTGTACCGATGTGAGGTTAGGGTGGGTGTTTCGAGATTTTCTTATTTTTTAACATTGGGAGTACCAAAGGTGTCCAAATGACTTGGTTTAGGTATTTTATCTTTGTGAGTTGATGAGTTTGATGAGCATGGGGTTGCTTTTTGGTTAAATTTTAAAGGTTAATTTTTATTTTTATCATGTGCTTTGATTATTGTCCATTTTTAAGTACAATGTGTGTCATATTTAGGTACTCGTTATAGACCAGTAGCTCTAGTGTTAAAGAGATTTATCAGTTTGGAAGAATAATTGGTTTAATTTTAGGGAAATGAGGGATTTTGATATAGTGTGATGCTTTGGAAATATATTGTGCTGGGAAATATTTAGTATTTTATTCTATCGTATTTGATATACAGGGTGATGAAAAAGAAGATAGATTTTTGAGGAAAATAAGTTTTATAGACTGACATTGATAAAATTTTATGAGCTTTTTGAGAAAATCTAATGCTTTGGAACTAAATTATGCTGGGAAGTGATTAATATGTTATGTTATGGTATTTGATATAAAGGGTGGTGAAAAAGAACAAGGAGTTTGGAGAAAAATTAGTTTTATAAATTGATTTTGGTGAAATAAAAAATTTCTGTGAAGTGAATGATATTTTGGAAGGTTCTCAATCTAATATTATATACCTTTCATGTACAGGGTGGTCAAGAAAAAAAAGAAGGTACGGGAGGAAGATAAATTTTATGAATTTGAGGAAATAATTTTTAATTTAATATTCTTTAGTATTTTATATACAAGGTAGTAAAATAAATAATAATCTTCCTCACCAATTCACGAAATTATTTCAAAAAATTACTGATTCCCCAATTTTGGTTCTACGATTACCTAAAATATCCTACGTTTCACCAAAAACTAAATACACCTATTCATTTCCATCGTGCCAACTTAATTAATATCACATCCCAACATAATTCGATTAATTTCAAAATTCTCTTATTAAAGAATTTCATCCTAACATCAAGAACCCAATTAAATCACACTAAAATCCACCTCGATGTCCTCTCATAAAAATTCACCTGTTTTATTAATGGTAGAAAAGAGTCACGTGACCTGCCTATCATAAAATACCCGCGAGCCCAATGAAAATCCGTTCTCGGGTCACTGGTCACGTGACCCGAAACCGGTGCGCCAAACTTTATGCACTACCTCCTCGATCAATTTCGCCTCGTGTATCCCCTTACGAAATCCCGATTCTACGCCTATTTTCTCCCCGCTTCTTTGTTCGCTAACGAAGAAAATTTATTCGGCGCGGCCGGCGCGGAAAAATGGACACCTGACAAAATGCAGAGCCCGGCCAACCCCGGCGCGGCTTAATGAGCCGCTGTATAAAAGGAAAATACGAGGCACGAGCAAGATTAGACCAAGCTGCGTACAATGGGATTTTCTAACGGCGCGATATATCGGCGCGAACGAGCCCGAGGTATCTCGCTGTCGGATAGCGGATTTAACGATCTGTCCCGTGTACAGTCGCGAGCTGATCGCGCACCACTGCCACACTGATCCACATCGATATCGATCTCCGTAGATCCTGTTCTTACAGACGCCTGGTCGTTGCACCGTGAACGGAAATCGGATTCGGTCCGAGGCGTCGAGCGTGCACGAGAGTTGATGGCCGGTCGAGATCGTTTTCAGGGATATTTATGAATGATTATTCGCCGATCGGGCTTTGTATAATGCGTGTAATGCAGCCTCGATGCAGCTGAATACGTTAGGCTAATTTTGTCTTACTTTCCATTTAGGCGACCGGTAAATACGAGATTATGCGAGTGTGTGTATAGATAAGAGATAAGGAGTGGAAGAGTTGCCGGGAGGGTAGGCTTTTTGCGGTGTTTGGGATGGAAATATTGGTTTTGTTTTCGCTCTTTCGAAGAAAGCTGTGGGAAAGTTGGAATGTACCTTTTGGTATTGGGTATAGGTAGTTTAGAGATATTATTTTTGTAATTTATTTTATGTACAATTATTTTTGAAATTTCTTGTTGGTTTTCAAATCGACGACAAGTATCGAGTATGTGTTAAAAGTTTATAGGTTATGTTTAATCTGTGAAAAAAAATAATTTGAGTTGACAAAATTGATAATAATTACTTTTTGTTCATTGAAAATTGAAATTTGTATGGTTTTGTTTCCAGCCTTTCAAAGAAAGCTGTAGGAAGGTTGGAATGTACCTTTTGGTATTACCTATAGATAGTTTCGAGGTATTATTTTTGCAATTTATTTTTTGTCCAATTATTTTTTAAATTTCTTGTTGTTAGTTTTTAGATCGACGACAAGTATCGAGTATATGTTGAAAGTTTGTAGGTTATGTATATTCCGCGAAAGAAAAGAATTAAAATTTATATTTAAAAACTCGAATTTGTACATAGATAATAACAACCAGTGATGGAAAGAGAGTCCACAAATTTTAGAAAATAAAATTATTGTATGAGACAGAAGTTGTACCCGCGTTTCCTCTTATCGTTATTTGAAATTCCCGCCATTGAGTTCAACGTCGAATACACTTTAATTGTTTCGGTTATATGTATTGAGAATCATGACGTAAAATAGTTTTACTGTTTTTATGAGTGATAACGTTATATTATTTATTAATTAACATTCCGTGCACTGTTGTCTTTTCATTAGCGAGTTTCTGTCTGCAGAGGGTTAAGCTTACATTTTTCTCCAGGAAAATGAGGTTAGGTTGGCCTTTGTCGTAAACCAGACATTTCAAGTGGTTCTTTTAGTGAAAAGGTTGCCCACCTCAGGTTTGGAATGTTCATCAAAAGGACCCAGACATCATCTCCGTGTTCTTTTACCATAAAAGTGTTAATTATGAATCTCGTTTAAGGAAAAATTCTAAATGAAATAAATTTTTCATATATTTTGTATTATTCTTATTTTACATTTATTTTTTATCACATTTACTTTTGTTTATAATTAGTAATCAATGTGAAATTATTTTTGGAAACTTGCTATAAGTACAACTCATAAATTCAGTTTACTATTGTGCCAAAATTAATTTCTGAGAATTTCCAGATGCAAATCTTTTATATTCCTTGCGAAGTTTATACGACTTAGGCCACGTTCACAATTGTTAACACATTACGCAATCTGTTTAATATAATGACCTCATAACCTCAAAACTATTTTTGCAAAGTCAAATTCAGTTTACAATCGCGTCAAAATGAATTTTTCGACATTCATAACCTAAAAACTACTTTTGCGAAGTCGAATTCAGTTTATAATCGCGTCAAAATTAATTTTTCGACATTCATAACCTCAAAATTACCTTTGCAGAGTCGAATTTAGTTTACAACTGCGTCAAAATTAATTTTTCGATATTTAAGATGCACAAAACTACCTTTGCAAAGTCAAATTCAGTTTATAATCGCGTCAAAATTAATTTTTCGACATTCATAACCTCAAAATTACCTTTGCAGAATCGAATTTAGTTTACAACTGCGTCAAAATTAATTTTTCGATGTTTTAGATGCACAAAACTACCCTTGCAAAGTCGAATTCAGTTTATAATCGCGTCAAAATTAATTTTTCGACATTCATAACCTCAAAACTACCTTCGCAAAGTCGAATTCAGTTTACAACCGTGTAAAAATTAATTTTTCGATATTTCCAAACGCAAACTTTTAATATTCCCAACTCAGACCTCATCTAAGTTACCCTCATAATCACCAACGCGATACTAACCCTCCCTTCAAGAATAATCTCGTATGGACACCATCGAAGCTTCTCGCAAAACTTTGGTTCCCGTTACAGAGCCACGTTCTCCATACAAAATAAAATATCCTCGCCTGTAAGATTACTTTCGATTCGGAGCACTTTTAATTACCCCATATCTCTCGCCGTAAACTCGGGCCGAAGTTTAAGAGCCGACGCTTAATTCCCGAAACGAGGCGACGCTCTGTTCGCTTCCTGCTCGGATAATCTCGGGTGTCTACACTCGAGAACACGCGTTGCAGCCATGGTATAAACCCGAATGGTAAATATTCCCGCTGACAATAAAGGCGAAGCGATGCAGCACTTAACAGAAATGTCAGAACACGGCGAGCGTGGGTCAATTATCTCCGTATCGAACAACGCTTCGCGTCAACAAATTAAGCCGCATCGAGCATTCTCTTGCATCCAATGGAATCCCGACGTGGAAAGAAAAATCCGCGATTGCACCATCCTCGGTGTAACGTTTCGGCAGGCCTATCTCCTACTAGCTTTTTAACTGCGGGGAAGATAGCGACCCGGGATCGCGAGTAAAGCCCGTTTCACGCTTGACGAACTGTAGAACGGTGGTAGTACAATGATTGGTTCCACAAAGTTAATTATTCAAATTCTGAGTATCATGTTTCACATTGTCACGATGAACTAATGGCAATTATGTTAAATTTTTTAATAATTCTCGGGGGATTATCATAGCTTTCTTTGGTATCATAAAAGATATATAATTATAATTTTGATTGGTTTATTTACTTTTCTTGTATTTTTATGTTGGATACTTTGAAAGGAAAAGGATCATTGCCCAACCCTAATTGAATATTCAGATATTTGTGTATTTGTAATAGAAGCAGCATAAGTTGCTAAAATTATGTTTATCATATGTCACGATAAAAAGGAAAATCGGTGTAATTTTCATTGATTTATTGTGAAAAGAAATAATGGTAATTATGCTAAATTTGTTAATAATTCTTACGGAATTCTAACTAAATACTGAAGTACTTGTGTATTTGTAATAGTAATAGCATAAATTGCTTTTGTTATATTATGTTTAATAATCAATATTGGTTCTATGTCTACGCCAATGTATATTCTTTCTATCTCATTTGTTTTCAACCTGTCTCGGTCTCTCTCTCCATATGTAGATATGACAATTCTAACCTGTAAAAATTTCTCGTGATATATACTAAAATCCTGTTAAAGAAGGCAGGACCTAGTACATTATGGTTTCCTAAAGAATCCTCTTTATTGACTCTATTCAAGTATTTGTATATTTATAATAGCAACAGCATGAGTTGCTCTTGTTATATATGATTCAACAATCAATATTGGTCCTATGTCTACGCCAATGTTTATTCTCTCTATCTCATTTGATCTCTATCTGTCCCATTCTCTCTCTTCATTCGTAGATATGACAATTCTAACCTATAAAAATATCACATGACCTATCCAAGAATCGTGTTAAAAAAGACAGGGCTATGCTATAGTTTTCCAAAGAATTCTCTTTATCTACCCTACCTAATACGTCTACATCTACATCTTTGTATGACTCTCACATACACAACACTGTCACCCAGGAACCAGACTAAATAAGAAATTCTTGTCTCCATCTCTATGATTATCTCAGACAAGCTGAACCTATTATTCTCTACAAGCAGACACGTAGCCACTGAAACCCACGTTCGTGGCACGTATAGTGCGTTCGAGGAAAGAAGACAGCGTGTTTACATCCTCACGGCTGATTAGCTCCTGTGACACTCCTTTCATCATAAGCAGTGATCGCTATTGGCCGAAAAGACAGTGATCGATGATCTTTGTCACTGTTTTCGGTCAATAGCGGTCACTGTTTGTGATCATGGGAGTGTCAACGGAGTAAATTATTCGTGAGGATGTAAACACGTTGTGTTTGATGATGATGACGATGACGAAGGTCATCGGTCATTGTCTTTTCGGTCAATAGCGGTCACTGCGTGTGATGAAGGTCATTGGTCACTGTCTTTTAGGTGAATAGCGGTCACTGTTTCTGATCATGGGAGTGTCAACGGAGTAAATTATTCGTGAGGATGTAAACACGCTGTGTTTGATGATAATGACGATGACGAAGGTCATCGGTCACTGTCTTTTTGGTCAATAGCGGTCACTGTTTGTGATCGTGGGAGTATCAGCAGAGCTAATCAGCCGTGAGGATGTAAACACGCCGTGCCTTCTTTTCTCGAACGTACAGTACAAACGTCCGAACTCCGTGGAGCACAGTGGTGAAGCGTGGAACAGGCTTAAGGCTGCGCAGTGGCGCGCACGCTAAAGTGCATCGCTGAGCCGCGGTATAATCTTTCCAATTATCCGGCTGCAACGCAACGCGTCCATTCATTGCCGGCTGCAGATACAGCCGCGGATATGCGCGTTCTCTAGCCTCTCTAGTATCTAGCGCGTAAAATCCAACAGGGGAAGGCACAGTCGGCGTTTCCACCTGGTACTTTATGGGGGAAGTTAGCGGGACGTAAGCGGTTAAAGCGCGCATAACCTGTCCACGAAACGCGCTGTAATCTCCCAAATTGTCCGTTTTCAAGCAACGGAGAGTCGATTCGCGGGTATCGATCCGACGATCTAGATAGGGGTGTCGAGCGGTGAGAGTCGTGTTCGAGCGTATTTGCCTGATAGCGCGCGGTCAGAGGCGAGATAAGGCGCCATGGGGTCCATTGAGTCAGTGCCTGGTCAATGGCCTCCACGGGTCCCTGCGTTCTGAGACCAGAGGAGGGTGGTCGAATGTGGCGTGACCCTTGTGGCGTAGTTAAGATACGCTTTGCTTGGGGCAGATTGCGCCTCGATCAAATCCATTTGCCTCGGGAATGAATGTCTAGCGTCGATAAGAGTACTTGCTTCGCGATTTGGACAGGGTGTTTTGCTGGATTTCGGCGGATCGGGATTGGATCAAGTGGTTTCACGAAGTTAAGTGGATTTGGAGGTTAAAGTCTTCGGGAAGACAAAGTTTGGTTACCACCAGTTAGAGGAATTTAGAGTTTACAGTCTTTATCGTCTCTGGTTAGAGGGATTTGGAGTTTAGAGTCTTCATAGTCTCTAGTTAGAGGGATTTGGAGTTTGGAGTCTTCAGGAAGACCAATTTTGGTTACCTCCAGTTAAAGGGATTTGGATTTTTAATTCTTCATCATCTCTAATTAGAGTGATTTAGAGTTTGGAGTCTTTAAAAAGGTAAATTTTGGTTACCTCCAGTTAGAGGTTAAGGATGAGTATTCTGTTTCTTTAATCAAGATTGCAATACTGTAGGATTATATTGTATAGCAAGTGTCTAGTTGGGCTTGGGTGTTTGGTATGCATGGTGAGATAGTAAATACTGGAAACTTTTTTAATTAAAATTGCTATACTATAGAATTATATATGAACTAGTGTGTTTGGTACTGGTCTTGTCTTAGGTTTGGTGTTTTCCAAGATACAAAGTCTACTTTTGATAAAGTATTTACTGAAAATAAACATGATAATATTTTCTCCCTTCCTTCTTCTTTTAAACTCAAAATTCCAATACTATAGAATCATATAGTAAGTGTTGAATTACATTATGGTATTTCAAGTGATATAATTGAATATAACCTATAAAATTCTATATCAGTTTTTAGATAAAAATGAAAAAAAAAATATTCTTTGGATTTAATACTTATTAAAAATCATATATTAACTGATGGATCAAACCTCGTGCAAATTTGTGGTTATATATGATTAAATTCCTCGTTTTAGTTAAAGGTTATAGAAAGACTATAAAATTATGTATCACTTTAAAAAATATATATATACATCGATGAAATTAAATAGCTATTAAAGAAATCACGAGACAAGTGATTAACGATATTTGTATTTTTAATCAGCGCGTTTAACGACGAATACCGTTGGAACGTAGTGGCGAGATTCGACTCACGGTGCGCCACCTCGCGGTCCACCGGCGGCCATTTTGAAACCACGACCCTGTTCTCCCTCCGGCAGTTGATCGGGACCTAACCGCGAGGAGGTCGTCGCGGTTTCTCCTCCGTGACTTCTGTATCGACTGCAATAACAAAACGCGAACTGTTTTCGCGTCGCACTTTCCTCTTGCAAGCGTAAATAGTCGCGTCAAAATCTAAAAATATTCCATCGAACACCGAGACGTTTCGCGTGGAACATTTCATTGCGTAGAATCTAGGACGTTTCATATTTTATCTCTGACATTTTTCCTTTATAATTATTCCATTCAAAATTCCCGATTTAAATTCTTCATTCGAATATTCTTTTGTTTCCTAAACCCTTGTTTTCCTTTGTTTCCCTTGTTTCAGTGATTTTTACTCTTTGTACTAGAAAAATGTATCACTCGCTGATTTTTCCAGAAATATTTTTATATTTCCATCATAAATTTTTGTCGCATTCTTGAACAAGGATTAACGTGATAAAATACTCGTTATATTAAAAATTATGTAGTAGTGCGTGAAATAACGAAGGAATTTGTACGAGCTGTGAATTTCTGTAAGGATCTTCGTGATATTCAAATCGTAGGAAAAAGAAGCAAGACAGGAATCTGAAATCCGGCTTCTTATCCTCCCAGACGGCTATTTTACCTATTAATAACGATTCTCCTCCATAAGTTCAATACCCAAAGAGATATCGTAATATCCTAATCCAGGTTTAGCTCATGCCTAAGTTGACTCCACCTATCAGGGACTTTTCTATTCCCTGGTTTAATATCCGAACCGGTATTTTAATAACCTAATTCAGATTTAATACAGAATCGAAGCACACTTGATCACTGATGAATTTTCTTTTCTTAAATTTATCCTCGAAGTACCCCCTTATAAGGGTTTGCTTATCAAAAATGCACTTTATACTATAAGAATTATTACTTGAAGATAAATTAAATCTCAGGAACCATAATAAATAATACATAGTGTAAGTTGTAATTTATATGGTTATTAACCCCTTGAGGAGTGTATTCGTGTTAACACAGTTTCGATTTTATGAAAAATTTCCGTCATTCTGTATTGACATAACCCTATTTTATTCTTTGAGTTTACGCAAAGTCGTATATTTTCGAATTTTTGAAAATACTGACTCAAGAATACCGTCTTAATATATTTACACATCTTCATCTTATCTTCGCTAAAATTACTATTATCTATATGTACTATGTTTGGGCCCAGTGTCAATCAAGTACCTCATCCCACAACCATATAAAAATCTTCCAACCAACTCATTAACCCTAGAACTACTAGCACCAGTCAGAATGACTGGTCCCAGAGTTTTCCTTTTTGCAATCACCGAACACATACACCTGCTTTAAGAATAAAATTGGTATCAACTCATATTAAGAAAGAACTGTAATCAATATATTCACTCATATTCATCGTATCGCTGAAATTACTATAATTTGTGCATGTTATAGTTACGTACTCATTAAAAAATCGGTAGTTCTATTCAATATATTCACTCATATTCATCGTATCGCTGAAATTACTATAATCTGTGCATGTTATAGTTACGTACCCATTAAAAATTCGGTAGTTCTGGTGTTAATAACAATTGAAAATAGACCCAAAGAAAAGTATCTCTAATATCCCATCTCAAATAAAAATTCGCAATCTTCACATTTTTCAAACCACCTAGTCCAACCAACGAATCTCTATCCACCAAGGAAACGCGCATCATCGTGAAATAAATCTCCAAGCAGAGGTATTCCGCCATCTTCTTTTTACCCGCTCGCCGCTCGATCGCAGCGCCACAAAAAGGCTGCTTCCACGCCGGTGGAAAGCTGTCGGCGCGTTCGGCACGCGCTCGATTCTTGCCGGGGCTGCAGTGAAACGAAAAGAGAAGGACCACGACAACGACATGGTGGACAACGAGGACGATGACGATGGACGCGTCTCTTTTTGTTAACCGTCCCGGGGCTGGTCCAAGCGGCCGGTGGTGGAAGCGAGCGAAGCGCGAGGAACACAGCGCGATCGTGATGTCAATCACCAATGAAGACAGTTACCGTGCCGACTGTCACCGCGACGATCTCTCCGCGGTGACAGCAGCACGCGCCTTAAGGCGCATTCACAAGACGCGAGGACCCCGCGTCACGGCTATAAATCCTCCCCACCACCGCGCCCACCCCGGATGCTTGTTGCGTGTTTCTTGTAAGTGCGGCTAACTGATGTAAATGCCTGCTTCGTCCGTGCTGGAACTTAATTAATCTTCTTCTCCGACCCTTCCCGCCAGTCTTCTAGGCCCGGTCGTGCCCGACGATCGGCCAGTCATTAATCATCGATTGTTCCGTGAATAATCGTGGACGCGATGGCACCGGTGCCCGCCAGCCGGCTTTCAGGCTCGATTAGGTGTCTTGCCGGGTTGCAGCATTTGTGGATGCGGCTTTAGGAGCATTAGGATTCTCGGGTTTGAAGGGATTTTGAACTTGAAGTTGAAGAGTTTCTGATTTTTCTTTGATTGTTTTGAAGGAATCTTGAACTTTTGGAACCATGAATTTGAGTTTAGGGTAGTGTCTCAGTGTTTGCGGATGCGGCTTTAGGAACATTAGGATTCTTTCGTTTCAAGGAATTTTTAACTTAGAATTGACGAATTTCTGATTTTTCTTTGATTGTTTGGAAGGGATCTTGAATTTTTGGAACGATGAATTTGTGTTTGGGGTAGTGTCTCAGTGTTTGTGGATGCGGCTTTAAGAGCATTTGGATTCTTCCGTTTGAAGGAATTTTTTAACTTGGAGTTGAAGAATTCTGATTTTTATTTGATTGAAGATAGAAGGGATCTTGAATTTTTGGAACGATGAATTTGTGTTTGGGGTAGTGTCTCAGTGTTTGCGGATGCGGCTTTAGGAATATTAGGATTCTTTCGTTTCAAGGAATTTTTAACTTAGAATTGACGAATTTCTGATTTTTCTTTGATTGTTTCGAAGGGATCTTGAATTTTTGGAACGATGAATTTGTGTTTGGGTTAGTGTCTCAGTGTTTGTGGATGCGGCTTTAAGAGTATTTGGTTTCTTCCGTTTGAAGGAATTTTGAACTTGGAGTTGAACAATTTCTGATTTTTGTTTGATTGTTTCGAAGGGATCGTGAACTTTTGGAACGATGAATTTGTGTTTGGGGTAGTGTCTCAGTGTTTGCGGATGCGGCTTTAAGAGCATTTGGATCCTTCCGTTTGAAGAGATTTTTAACTTGGAGTTGAAGAGTTTCTGGTTTTTCTTTGATTGTTTCGAAGAGATCTAGAATTTTTGGAACGAGTAGTTTTTTAATTTTGGGTGGTGGGGGTATTGCGTTGGATTTTTGGGACTTAGGGTGAAGCTTAGTAAAAGGCTGGTTAATGCTAATGTTTATAGAAAATGGGTGAAGAAATCGAATCTATATTTTGTAATTAGGAAATTCTTATATATATCATTTTATATATAGTGTCTACAAAATATGTATATGGTTCACGCATATCTAATGGCAATAACGTGTTCATAATTTTTCTTTAATATAATATAAGCAGTGTGTTGCATTCGAAAGTGTGTCGTATATAGGTTATCTCTATTTAACGATATAAACGGCAGTACTGGCTGTTATCGTGGACAAATCTAATATGTCTCTTCAACATCACGATGACGTGATATTTTTCATCTCGCAAAAATCGTAGAGGTATCCTTTATTTGGAAGAAAAATTCTTATTCTGGCTATATTCGTGTCATCGTAACTGCAATTAAACACTTTCATTAAACATGTTCATGAAAATAAAAATTTCTCAGTATGATAATAACGTATTAAATCATATAAAGATATTACATATAACAAATAAAATATATATATATGGTGTTCAATGTGTCGCCACGATTTTTGAGGCATTTACAATAATCTGACAAAAGAATGTTTCAAATAAAAGTTAATATATTCTTCGTGGAAAACAATTTGCAATTATAAAATTTTCGAAATTTTTATTATCGCAATTTATTTTTCCCAAGGAATACATTAACTTTTATTCCAAACATGCGACCGTTACATTAAACACCCTATATTTGTAAAATGTATAATCCATAATCGTGATACTTTTCACGCATCACAAGCTTTTAATAACTAAACTTTTAGTAACTAGGCTTTTAGTAACTAGGCTTTTAGTAACTAGACTTTTAATATCTAGGCTTTTAGTAACTAGACTGACTTTTAATAACTAGGCTTTTAGTAACTAGACTTTTAATAACATCAGCGTCCTAACCTAAAAATCCCCAAAAATCCTAAAAATTCGCGAGTTACACATCACCATCACGAGGGGAAAATGAATAATCCTCGAATCTCGGCGTTATGCCTCTCGTGCCGAAAACTCTCGCCCCTCCACCCGCTCCCACCCACGGCCCATTGTATTTTAATCGTCGATTTCGCAAGTGCATTCCCCGCATCCCGGTATCATAATGCGATCACGTAGCGCGGCGACACGGCATCTACTTGATAAGCCGTACGTGCCACCATTAGGCGCACACGATAATTTTATTTACCGGCCCCTCTCGGCCCCCCGTTCCTTTTTGGTACGGTACCTGGCGGGTGTTTGGCCGAGCGCCGGGACGCCGAGATAAATGATGTGAACGCACTCTTAGCGCTCATTTGCATCCCAACGGAGAAGGATACCACCACCACCACTAGCGCCACCATGCCCAGGCGAACGCAACACAAGCGAATATATGCCTGTCGCGACGCGGAATGATTTATTCCGACTTTAATCCGCGACGACGTTGAAACCTCGATGCCGATGCTCTCCGCGCGATACACGCTGACAGCTGGCCTCTGCTAATGATATTTATGAAAGTCAACTCAATTTTCAAGTAACGTCTGATGTAACGCGGAAGCGAAAGTCTCTAACTCCGGCTGTCGTTAGGACAGCGAAGGTTTTCTCTCTCGGAGGAACGTTTCCACCGCTTCTGAAAAAGAAACCGTTGTCTCGCCCCGTCTGCGCCACCGTGGTGTGCGAAATGCACGTACGTGTAGAAAGTAGAATATATCGAGCACGAGGGGTGAGAGGGAGAGACACGGTGCTGCATCGGGTCTTTCTCCGACGTCTCTCGCGGTCGGTTCCGTGCTACGCCCAGCTTCCAAGAGGTCCCTCAGGTTCGTTCGCGGTCCCCTGGTGCACGATCGATCACGAGGATCGCGGTAGGTGTTCCAGCGGGTATAATAATAACCGGCTAACAAGGGCAGCCGAGAGTTCAGCTAGGTGCACTCCGAGAGAGGCAGCCAGACCGAGAAGTGCACGTAGGAAGTCGAGCAACAAATGGCTAGGTGGCTGCTGCCTGGGTCCTGACCTCGTCCCGCCACGATTAATATTTCCATCGTGCATTGTTCCTCGTCACGTAAATCTAGCTGGTGAGATAAGCGCTTTGGAAACCGTTTATAAGGTCGATTTGTATCGTACACGCGGCCTACCGTGCCCGGCAAACAGACGAGCTCAGTGGCTCCCCCTGTCCAGGCGCTTCCGCGCGATTATCGCCGGGAGAGGTTAGGATTCGACGTTTGCTTCTTATTCGTTCCCGTTTCGCGATCGTGATCGGAGAGATAGCAATGGTTCGGTCGTTTCGTGCTGGGTCAGGACGTTTTCGGGGATGCTCGGTTCTCTGTTCTTGTCTCCGATCAATTTGGGTAAGTGGTATTTATAGTTACGCAAGAGAGAACGAATCCGTCACACCGTGACCGGTTAGTTTCTCATCCGAGCACGGTGGTACATCCAGGAAAAGCACGAAGTCGACCAGTTGGAACTAGAATCCCAAAAAGACGAGTCAATCTTACTCACTCGTGATTCACCACATATCTCTAAAGTAACTGATATACGCACCGAGGATTAGCTCACCTCTTAACTTACAGCCAAGACCAGGTCATAGTACTGTCCAGAAAACATAGATCACTTGGACTGATCAACGTTTCCTAGTCTCACAATGTCATGCCCAGAATCCAACTGCGTGTCAAATAACTAATACATACGCGAGGGATTAGCCCATTTCCTGGCTCATATACGAGATAGAGTCACGCTATTGTTCAGAAGCATAGATCACTCGCTGCAAGCATTAGTTCACCGCGTAAATTCAAGATCAAGACTCATGATCAGTCAGGAAACTTTGATCAATCACCTCGCATCGAATGTCATACCTAAAAACTCCAACCGTGTTTCAACTGATCAACCTATTAGCATCACCTCACCTAACTCACATCGCTACGTGAACCCCAGACTAAGTTACTCTATCGTCCAGAAAACATAGATCAATCACTTCGCATCGAGTGTCATACCTAAAAATTCCAACCGTGTCTCAACTAACCAATCTACAAGCATCACCTAACTTCCTAATTGACACCGCTACGTGAACCCCAGACCAAGTCATCCAATCACTAGTTCCAAGGATTAGCTCGCCGTATAAATCCAAGACCAAGTCTCACGATCATTCAGAAAAGATAGACCAATCGCGTCGCATCATGTGTCATACCTAAAAACATCAACTTAACCCCCAACTATCAAACTTATAAGCATCGCCTAACCTTCTAATTGGCATTATTGCATGAAACCCAGACTGTCATTGCATTACTCGCTTCCACAATTAGCTCACCGTATAAATCCGTGACTAAGTCTCATGATCATTCAGAAAACATAGACCAATCGCGTTGCATCGAGTGTCGTACCTAAAAACATCAACCTAACCCTCAACTATCCAACCTACAAGCATCGCCTAACCTTCTAATCGACACTACTACATGAACCTCAGACTGTCATTGCATTACTCGCTTCAACAATTACCCTACCGTATAAATCCAAGACCAAGACTCACGATCGTCCAGAAAACATAGACCAATCGCGTCGCATCGTGTATCATACCTAAAAACATCAACCTAACCCTCAACTATCCAACCTACAAGCATCGTCTAACCTCCTAACTCGCACCACCGTCCAGAAAACCCTGATCAATCACTTCCCATGGCATTTCCCTGTTTTCCACCGTCACGTTGAAAGAATCCAGCCGTCACCCGGTGAAATCCTCAGCCATCGCAGGCTGCAGACTTGGTACCCCGAGATTGCGCCACGCTGCGCGACCAGGTGTGCGTTCCTCGGACAGGCAGACGATGGACGACGACGAGTGTGCCTCTCGTGGCACACTTCCCCAATTCTCATTGTTCTGACGCGTTTGCCGAACTCGCGCGCGCGCTCGAAATAAACGCGGCTGTCGGCGGAAGGGAGGCGGAACCAGCTCGCTTCTGGCTGGATCGCGATCGTCCTGCCGCGTGGGAGGGCCGTGGTTAATTGATAATTAAGCGCGACCGGTCTACCGGCCGCGCCAGCGGCCAGCGCCGAATTTAACGACGCCGTTTCTGCGCGGCGTTAATCATCCGATAAATCATCGTAACGGATTTGCCTGGCCTGCATCCTCGGCAGGGCCGTCTGCTCGTCGGGGGAACACGGTTAGCGGATTCGTGCGGGGAACCGTGCTGCGCCGTTGATTTGCAGCGTGGACCTCGTGAGACCCGGACGAGGAAAGTATCGGGGATATTTTTTTCAGAACGGCGGAATTTATTGGCGGTGAGAGGAGCTGCATAGGTCGGCGTGGCTTGGTTTTAGAGGTTCCTCGGTGCTCTCCAATCGGCTGGTTCAAACTTCGTACGGTTGCTGTAGGCTACGTTGTCTAAGGTGACGAGTCCATTGTTGCGATTAGGGTGAACGTTCTGGAGCAGTTGAGGTTAGGTTATGCAACCCTTTATGATGGCGTGACGAGTCTAACTTGCGAGGTGGTCTTCGTGTTTTTATATGATGAACGATGAACATATTTTAACATGAGCAAAAATTTTCGGAAATTTTATTGTGAACCAAATAATAGGTATATAGTAGTTAATTAAAATTAAATTTTATAATGCACAGATCTGATAATTAAATCATAGTGCATGAGGTTAATATCGTGGTGTAATTTGAACAATATTGTGGATATTTTTTTTTTAATTTAGTTAGCTGAATATAGTTAATACTTGTATACATACATAGAAACATCTTAGATACGTCTTAGGTACATAGTGGCTAATTAAAATTGAATTTTGCAATGCACAGTTTGTCTTAAATAAATCATAGTGCAAGGAGTTAATTGCGTGATACAGTAGGTGTGTAATTTAGAAGATATTGTGGTTATATCTTCTTTAATTTTTTTAATTTGTATATATATACTTAGAAGCATATTGTTCTATATATAGTGGTTAATTAAAATTAAATAATTTTACAATGCACTGTTTCTCGTTAAGAAATTATAGTGCATGGGCTTTATAGCGTGATGCAATTTAGAAAATATTGTGGACATATTTTTCATATTATCTGGGGGGGGGGGGTATAGAGAATCTTGTAGAAATTAAACTTGTATTAAAATAAAACCAATAAAACCTATTTTAATATAATGGAGACTAGTCAAGCAAGGGGTACATATTGTACGTGTTATTTAGAAAATTAAAGAACAAATGCAGCCTCACTGTGTATAACTACACAAAGGGAGTATACTCGTAACATATGTTACAATTTTTAAAATTATAATTTACGATTTAACGTCATTATGTTTAAAGTTACTCACAATCAGTATTCCGAAATTACAGCATTTTGTGTCAAAATCCAATGTTTAATTATTACCAGAAGGTTCAATAAATCGTAAAAAAGTATTTGTTTCGTCGTGTTAAGTTGTTTCGATTGGACAAGGGTTATGAATGATAACCCTTAAGTAGTCGGGTCACGTGTTATACCAATCTGGTTTAATTCGCGATGCGTGTGGTGCGAGGTCGCAGCCGCGAATGTGCTGCTGCAACGATTTGCCCTTCCTTATATAGGCAGTGACCGCTACATTCGGGAAGCGCGCGGCAATACCCGAATGCTGCCGACGCCATAAAGAATCTCCTTCCTGATACGTTCTCCAATAACGAAATAATTTCATTTCTTTAACAGTTTTTATCGATCGATATCGACCGACTCGGCTCGTTCAATTCAATTTATTCAATTTATTTTTTCGATAACCACGTTTCGACTACTTTCAAGTACTCCCCGGTTCAAATTTCGCGCCATAATAATAACAATGGCGAATTCAGAGACACAAAAGAAGGAAAACTACTAGTGCTTTTTCTTTAATATCTAGACATTAATATAGTTACACTGTACTATATAACTATATATTTTGCATCATAATGACATAATACACGTACTATAGTTGTGATTTTTACACTTTTTGATTTTATAATCCTCATAAATTAATTTATTAATATTATGTTACATACGAAAAATATATTTTTCACCAACAACACCAAAACTAATCATTTTGATTCGCACCATAAAAATATTTTACATTACACGTTATAATTTTTTTATTTGACAGTTACAAATTTACAGTTAATTCGAAATCATTCGCTAAAAATTCGAAATCATTGTATTATAGTAATTACCAAGCATTACTATATGTAACAAAATTCAAATTTATCAAATGCCATGAAAACTGAATCGATCAATTTCTATCTCCACTACAAATTACCAATTTTCACGCTTTATTACCTAACCTAACCTACCTTCATCACCTAATTATACCTATATATAACCTATAAGCTATTATATATATAATCTATACGTAAGCATGAAAATTGCTAATTTGTAGTGAAAATTGAAATTGATCGATTCCATTTGCATAGAATTTGATAAGTATTGATAAATATAAATATGGGATTCGATACATATCATAATCATGATATGATCATTCAATCGTATCATAACTTCTCTCATTCATCTCAAAGTATCTTAAAGACGATCTCCCATGTAAACCGATCTCGACCATCGATCAGTGAAACGCGTTGGGAAAAAGTCAGCCCCGTTGTCCACGAGCCCGTAATACGACAGGCCAGAAGTAAAGATGGTAACGAACTTATTTCTGGTCCCAGGAACGTCGAGTGATAACCTCTTTGGCCCGATCGTTAGATTCGTGAGATACGATCGGTTCGTGAGCTTTTGTCAATTATTACCGGTTTTTACACCGTGGAATTTCTTTTTACCCGGCCATCTCGAGGCTTTAAGGGGTCGTAATGTTCGCCATTTTACAATGCAGCGGAAATAACTCGCGTTCGCGACGAGGGGTAACAAAGGACGCGACGATACTTCGTCTTACCCGGCGAATCGGGGTGCAGTATGGATGGGGCTTTAAAAAGAAACTGAGATGGCGGGTGGGTGCGTGGAAAATGGCGATTGCATTTATCGGTGTAGAAAGTTCAACAGGCTTATGGTTCCCCGTGGTAGGTATTTGTCGAATGTTTTTGGAACGAGTTGTAGGTTGGAAGTGGAGGGGAGGCTGGGACTCGAGATATATTGGTGGTTAGTATTATTACGATACATACTGAGAAATTGTAATTGGCCTATGTAATTAATCCGAATGTCGTAAAAATATTTCTTCCTTCGTTTTATTTTAATAATATTATGTGAGTTGTTGATAAATTAAATGGATGAATTTTATTTTTTATGGGATTGATTAATTTGATGAACGAGTGACATTGTATAGGTATTATGTTAGATGAGAATGCTATATAGGGTGTACGCGTTAAATTTTGTTCGATATTTTTCAATCTCCAAAAATGCTTTTCACGTAAAGAAATGAAGGTCACCTTTTTTGAGATTTAAGAATATGGGAGCCCATCGAATACTAAATTGCTTATGTATTATGTTAGATAGAATTGGTATACATTCAATTGGAGTTAGGTGATCTTGACCTTTTTTATGTAAAAACAATTTTTTAAAATTTAAAAATATGGGAACGAACATAGTAGTCTATCGAATACTAAATGCCATAGGTATTATGTCAGATGAAAATGCTATATGTCCAATTAGAAACCGTGACACCATGAATATTTAAAGTCGATTTTCTCGACAACGAAGCTTGCAATGAAAAAATTTTATTCTTCATTTTCTACATCTTTTTTCACGTAGAATAATCCCCTTCTCGGTTGCACCACCGATACTAATGTATCGATGACTTATTCATGTAAGTCATAGCTAAGTGCACGTGCACTTTATGAATATTCAAAGTCAATTTCCTCGACAACGAAGCTTCGAATGAAAAAATTTTATTCTTCATTTTCCACTTCTTTTTTCACATAGAATAACCCCCTACTCGGCCCCCCTGTATCGTTGCTGGGACACCCTGTATAATTCATCACCTCTCACAACGATGCGCATAAATTTTCCCCAAAATCAGAATTCTCGAGTTACCTAATAAATAAATAAATTTTTCCATAGCACAATGCGTCAATATTTCTTTTACTACGCATTCTCGACCCAAGAGATAAAATAAATTGGGGGAATTCATGCTCCCCTTCGCCATAAAAATTCCGACGACGGCGCTAATTTCCACGTGTGTAAACAAGCCGCGAATCGGAGCGCGGGATTTTTCGAAAAAAGCGTCGTTCGACGTTCGAAAATAGCCGTGGCTGCAACCACGAACAAAGAGGAGATCGTCCGGAGGGCCATTTTTCATCGGCGCAGCCCGACTCTAAAGGACTCGAGCCAGCATTAATTATTTCCCTTCGGCAGATACCTGTAACGGCCTCGTGACCGGTTGGTAATTAAGGTCAGGCGAAACGAGAAAAGCCCTCGCGCAGGATTTTATGCAACCTCGTGTCGTCCACCCCCTGCAACCCTTTTAGGGGGATACTCAGCCCGGTGGCATTGTCCGGCTTAATGAACGCGGATAATAAGCGGACCTTGGATGTTTATGCAAATGCATATTTTTCTGCAAGATGGCGGGGGAAATGCTACCTCAATAGCAGATCTCGTCAGTTATGTAATTTATTACAATCATTGGGAAATTGGTTATACGGTGGCTAGTGGAATTCAGAGTTTGTCCCAGAGTGGTATATTTTCGGATGAAAATGAATTAATTTGAAAATTATGAACGGGTAATTAGGTATAACACGTGAAGAGAAAGATTTAAAGTATTTTTCATAAATAGTATAGACACTTTGAATTATTTAAGTTCGATACCTCGCACACTCTTACATTATTTTACATTATTTGATATATTAATTAATAACGAGCTTCGAAGTTTTATCAAATGTCGACTAAAAGGTGTCTATCGAGTGCAAGGGGTTAATCATAGTAATGTCACGATCGTCGTATCACTGATAGCAAATTTTTCAAAAATTTCCAGCATCCTCGAAGACAGGTCTGAAGCAGAACAACGCGTGGACACTCGGAATAAAATAAATAAAGCAAAATAAATATGCAAACGACGAGAGGGATCTGCTGTATCGCTCAATTCTCCTCTTCGTTTCCAGTCGCATGACGTTTGCTGGCTGGCATTCTACCCGGTCTCGCAGCCAGTCTTTACCCGCGAAATGTACTGTTATTCTTTATATAGACGTCCAGCTAGCCGTATCAGCTGAAAGATAGAGTATCGGGTCGCGCGTGGGTGGCTGGCGCGAGTTTAAGACAGTTTCGGATCGCGTACTACCTGACGAAGTCGAATGAAAGCGGCTTGTAACGCGATACACAGGGGAAAGGTGGAATATCTCGATTCCATTGAACTCGCGTCACGAGCCAACCAAACTGGTCAATGGACCTCCACCAGCAATCCAATCCCTGTTGACGTTCCACGTATATAATTCGATCTTTAAACTTCCAAGGATCGTCCGACCACTAGTTTCTTCGTCTCTTCCTCTGAAACTTGCGACGATTTTAAGTCAATTTGAAACCCCCGTGTCGAAATTTTCTTCTTTATCTAGGTAATGAAGGACTAGACATAGCTGGAGTTTGGATTCTCTAGAGTTAGGGCTGAAATGAGTAGCGTAGCATTTAAAGGAAATAAAATTAGGAATATCAACTTAATTACTACTAATAATATTGGTAACTCCCTTTAAAATTTCGATCAATTTTAATTCAGTTGGAATCCTTCATGTCGAAATTTTCTTCCATGTTTACGTGGGAAAGGATTAGGTGTGCCTACATTTTAGGTTCTCTAGTGTTAGGGTTGAAATTAGTAGTCCAGTGCTGAAATGAAATAAAATTAGGAATATTAACTTAATTACCATCAATAATATTGGTAACTTCCTTTAAAACTTGGGTCAATTTTAATTCAGTTGGAATCCTCCATGTCGAAATGTTTTTCTTTGTCTAGGTGAGGAAGCATTAGGTGTGCCTACAGTTTGAGTTCTCTAAAATTAGGGCTGAAATTAGTAGTACGGTACCTAAACGAAATAAAATTAAGAATATTAACTTAATTACCATCAGAAATATTGGTAACTTTGTATAATTCGATTTTTTAACGCTCCATGTCAAAATTTTCTTCTTTATCTAGGTAAAAAAGGACTATGCATAGTTGGAGTTTGGGATCTGTAGTGTTGTGGCTGAAATTAGCAGTACGGTACTTAAATGAAATAAAATTAGGAATACCAATTTAATTACCACCAATAATATTGGTAACTTTGTATAATTCGAGTTTTTAATCCTCCATGTCGAATTTTTCTTCTTTGTATAGGAGGAAAAGGATTAGATATGCCTACAGTTTGAGTTCTTTAGAGTTAGGCCTGAAATTAGTAGTATAGTACCCAAACGAAATAAAATTTGAAATATCAGCTTAGTCACCATGAATAATATTGGTACTTACTTAATTACATAGTTTTACAGCATTATGGAGGAGTCAACGTAAATGCAGAGTCTACATAGATCACGTTCTAAGTTATCACAAAGGTTGAACAATTGGAATATCCTGCTGATAGACTAGCCAATAGATTCTCCAATTGTATATTCCAGGTTCTAACTCACTCTAAATCTCCATCCATTATCTCCCCTTTATTAACATCATCAGGTCAAAACAACAGAAGTCTGCAGAACCAACTATGAAAGGCTTGTGAGATTAACACAGGTCCAAGCAACTCCAATGCTCACACAGATACAAACTCTAGTTAGACCACATCCTAGGTTATCCCAAACGCCAATCAATTGCAATTGCACTAGTCAAGTACCAGTCTCGATCTCTCTACCTAAATCTAGCCAAAATTTTGATCCTCAGTCTCTCCTTTCCAACGCAAGGATCCACAGAAGCCTTCGTCAAAGGCTCCCCTCACACCAAGCCTGAATCCTAGACTCGATTTTTCCATGACCGCAGAATCCCATGACACGTACTTGCGACCAAAACCTATATTTCAGCCGGGACCTGTCCATATTTCAAAGCACTCAGCGAGAACCATAAATAATTCTTCGGAACGCCGTATCCGCGATTCACCTCGAATTTCACGGTCCTCTTGCCCATCTGTTCTCCATTCCTCCTCCAAACAACGACTCCCTTTTACGACACCTTTTACGATTCTTTAACCAACTAGGGTTCACTTACTGCCGCGTAAGCGCAGGGCTAGCCGACCGGTAGATCCCCGAGAAATTTATCGTCAGACGTCGTTCCTCCCTTCGCGTTTCTCGAAAACCAGTCGATCTCCACCTGGACTTGGCGAACGTCTGTCACCCCTCTGTCACCTAGCGACTCTCTGTCATCAGACGCAGTCAGTGGGACCGGTACCACTGACCACCTCAGTGCAAAGACACTCAGCTAGCCTCTCGCGGCCCTGTGATCCACGGCTCTGTCGATCCAGGCGTAATTAAGACGACAGAGAGGAAGCCGGCTGTGAAACGAGCGACACGGTGGGCGGGGATGACTGTTGGAAATTCGATTTTAGTGCCTGGGGGCATCGCGAGCCGTAAACGTCTGCCGATTTTATGAAGAGTCATTCGGCTTTTCTCTCCCGCGGCAATAAAGCGTGTTTCCTCCGCGAGGACTATTAACCGCCGGGGATCGACCCGCCGTAAATCTCGTGGCATCGCGTGTCCCTTGTACGCCCATTTAGGAGATCCATCCTGTGGGAGAGGGTCGGTCTGAGGCTCGCGGTTTCCGCTTGCTCCATGCAGCTAGAAGGGGTGGGCCTGACTGACCGATGCAGGTGGACGGTTTCCGAAGCGGAACTGCTGCTTCCTCGTGACCAGTTTGGCTAGATTAACCCTTTGCGGACGAGTGTCGCGTATATGCGTTGGGTGGAAACCATCAGTTTGGTCGAGGAACTCATACATGCGTTCGAAAACAACTGACGGGGCCGAGGGACTCGTAAATATGTCGCACGTAAACGCGTTGCTATGGCCGAGAAACGTATGTATGCGTCATAGGACTGCAAGTCCCAAGTTAACACTTGCATACCGACCAATAGTCTTATATAATAGTCTGTTAATCGGATTTTTGTTGCTGATGCATACCAACCGATAGCCTATTAACCCCTTTCAGACGGAGTGGTTTTGAAGACCTTTTTTTCTTTTTACTTTTTTTTACGTGGGGGAAATCTTCAGAAGATACCCGACCCCCCTTATGGGAGGCGGTGGGGTTATGTGGGATTTTAATCCACTAAAACCCCCACGATGGTCACCATACCGCGAATAATTTCACGGTCCTCTTGCCCATCTGTTCTCCATTCCTCCTCCAAACAACGACTCCCTTTTACGACACCTTTTACGATTCTTTAACCAACTAGGGTTCACTTACTGCCGCGTAAGCGCAGGGCTAGCCGACCGGTAGATCCCCGAGAAATTTATCGTCAGACGTCGTTCCTCCCTTCGCGTTTCTCGAAAACCAGTCGATCTCCACCTGGACTTGGCGAACGTCTGTCACCCCTCTGTCACCTAGCGACTCTCTGTCATCAGACGCAGTCAGTGGGACCGGTACCACTGACCACCTCAGTGCAAAGACACTCAGCTAGCCTCTCGCGGCCCTGTGATCCACGGCTCTGTCGATCCAGGCGTAATTAAGACGACAGAGAGGAAGCCGGCTGTGAAACGAGCGACACGGTGGGCGGGGATGACTGTTGGAAATTCGATTTTAGTGCCTGGGGGCATCGCGAGCCGTAAACGTCTGCCGATTTTATGAAGAGTCATTCGGCTTTTCTCTCCCGCGGCAATAAAGCGTGTTTCCTCCGCGAGGACTATTAACCGCCGGGGATCGACCCGCCGTAAATCTCGTGGCATCGCGTGTCCCTTGTACGCCCATTTAGGAGATCCATCCTGTGGGAGAGGGTCGGTCTGAGGCTCGCGGTTTCCGCTTGCTCCATGCAGCTAGAAGGGGTGGGCCTGACTGACCGATGCAGGTGGACGGTTTCCGAAGCGGAACTGCTGCTTCCTCGTGACCAGTTTGGCTAGATTAACCCTTTGCGGACGAGTGTCGCGTATATGCGTTGGGTGGAAACCATCAGTTTGGTCGAGGAACTCATACATGCGTTCGAAAACAACTGACGGGGCCGAGGGACTCGTAAATATGTCGCACGTAAACGCGTTGCTATGGCCGAGAAACGTATGTATGCGTCATAGGACTGCAAGTCCCAAGTTAACACTTGCATACCGACCAATAGTCTTATATAATAGTCTGTTAATCGGATTTTTGTTGCTGATGCATACCAACCGATAGCCTATTAACCCCTTTCAGACGGAGTGGTTTTGAAGACCTTTTTTTCTTTTTACTTTTTTTTACGTGGGGGAAATCTTCAGAAGATACCCGACCCCCCTTATGGGAGGCGGTGGGGTTATGTGGGATTTTAATCCACTAAAACCCCCACGATGGTCACCATACCGCGAAAGTGGAGCGTCCTGGACTTCGCGATAGGTTTGATCATCTAACCTAACTTAACCTAACTTTTCTTTCTTTTTACGCGAGGGAAATCTTCGAAAGGTACCCCGTCCCCTGGGGGAGGAAACGAGGTTATGTGAGATTTGTACTCATTGAAACACTCACGGGGGCTATTCTCGCCGCGCTGGGGGGAGCTCCGGGAACTCTTCAGATGGCGTTCGGTTCGCCCTCGCGGCATGCCTAAACTGTGGGCCCATACACCAAATTTCAGTCCATATATATGCGATGTCCACCTAACCTAACTTAACCCGAACTAAACCGTACCATGGGACCGAACCACTGCCGCGATAGTCTTTCAAAACTACCAGTGCTCATTCCTGGTTAACCCCTTGATTATGGCAAACTTGGATA
>NW_016908266.1:246793-297282 GCF_001483705.2 Eufriesea mexicana | reverse complement strand
TATCTATCTATCTATCTATCTATCTATCTATCTATCTATCTATCTATCTATCTATCTATCTATCTATCTATTTATTTATCTATCTATCTATCTATCTCTATCTCTATCTCTATCTTTATCTTTATCTCATATAGATCATTATACGTCAGAATTGCACTCGTTCAGTTGGTCACCTCGTTTCCTCCATGCAATGTCATAGAGATCCTCTAACACAGTTATCGCAGCATCAGCTGTGGCACGCTGGTAGCCAAGGGTTGGCCTGGCCTGGCCAGTGGCGGCGAACCCGGTAGGAACGGTATCGTTGTAAAACTACGAGTAATAACACTGTAACTCATTGTCAGTGGCCGAGTAATAACAGTGGCTTCCCGTGGAGGCGGTTGGTACGTCGGTTTCGCGGAAACGTGTCTCGTTCACCAGGCTAGGGGAAAAGGAGCGAGATAGCCTGTTGCGGGGTACCGATCTACCAGGTCATTGACGTACATCCTTCCCAGGCTAGTATCCGGACATCCGAAAAACAGGAATAACTCCTGAAATAATTCGCGGAATAATTTTATTAGCATTTCTTTTAGTATTTTAGAATTTATTTTAGAATTTTGGAAGTTTTCAATCATTCTTTATCATAGTTAACACTGCAACTACCGATTTACACTGTGTATCTAATTGTAAGTCCAATATAATATATTAATATAATATAATAACAATTAAAGTGATATGATGAAAATGGAAAAGATATATATTTCGGAAATTTTAATTAGGATGAATATATATAATATTTTGTCAAAAGGAATTGCACGTTTTCAGTAACTGCAAAAATTGGAAGCCATCTTGAATATTTTGGTAGTTTTAATATAATATGTTTTCAGGATTTAAGAATTTTCCCGGATTTTAATAATTGAATAATAATAATTAAAATCTGTTTAATTTTAAATAACGATTTAATAAATTTGTCACGTGGTTACCATGTTGTTTACAGTATTGTCCGCATAAGTGTCCAGATTTCTGCCCACTTTAGCGTCCACTGCTATCCCCATTAATTCTTAGAACTGAGTTCACGGAATACCGTTGACATTAATTTGTTGATGCATATACACACACGCGTTATGGTCATACGGGGTATCAGTATCGTTCACACACTCGTGCTTTCCTCTCTCATCGGTCAAATTTTCATTCGTTGCCTGTCCGGATAATTGGCCGGAACAGTTCCGAACTATAGACAATAAAATAGCTTATTATTATATTATTTATAATCAATTTTTAATGTTCCTTTTTATATTAATTATATTAATTATAGTCCATTTTTAATATTCCTTTTCCTCTCCTTTTTTGCATATCATTATCTCGAGATTTAAAAATGATTTTTTAATCGAATATCACACTTTTCAAAAATTTTCCTTTGTTTCTCTGCTTACGTGATTATAACCTCGCAATGTATGGTTACATGTGCTTCGTTATATATTCGAAATTGATCGATTGCAACAGACCAATGCAATTAACCCTCTTACTGTTAATTAGCCTGCATGTCAGCCCTTCCTGCTTATGCAAACTACCACTGTCAAATATGTCAACCTCGTTTGTTTAAATTTACATTATGAATGAAGTATTTTGCCGGAGACAAATGCAGCGGAATAAACGTGATTAAATTTCGCGAAAATTATCGAACTATTGATTAATACCTTCCTAAGAATTAAAGAAATATTTTGCCGGAGACAAATGCAGCGGAATAAACGTGATTAAATTTCGCGAAAATTATCGAACTATCGATTAAATACCTTCCTAAGAATTGAAGAATGCAAATACTAAAATTGTACAAATTTTGTTCGTGAAAACATATATATATGTATGTTTAACTCGAATATTTAAAATATCTCGTTTATTTTTCATAATAGAAAAAAATATCACAGGAAAACATTGGATGGTTCAGAAAGGTGAATATTATGACAGGCAAAAAAATTTGTTCAAGGCCATACTTTTCGATATTTCAAGGTCATCGAAGGTTTTTTAAATGGAACGATATATTTTTATTATCGCTATACGATAGTCGAGGTTAAGACGAATCCACCAATCTGTAATATTATGACCTTTGCATGACCTTGAGTGAGAAATATTCACAAAAGTAGAGCACTTACATAGGACACTATATATATACCCAAATACATACGAAATAATTAATTAAATATCTCGATTAAATATATTCCTACACTTAAACGGGTTTAAATAAAAAAAATTAAATAAACCGCATTTTGTGTTTTTAAAATGTAAAAGAAATAAATAATCAAATTCCTCAACCTTCGTGTTTTTGAAATGTAAAATAAATAAATAACCAAGTTCCTGAAATTTCGTATTTTTAAAATGTGAGCTAAATAAATAATCAAATTCCTCAAATTTCGTGTTTTTAAAATATGAACTAAATAAATAATCAAATTCCTCAAATTTCGTGTTTTCAAAATGTGAAATAAATAAATATTCAAATTCCTCAAATTTCATATTTTCGAAATGCAAAAGGGTTAAATAAAATTGTCGAAAATTCGCAGTTTCTCGCAACTCGCGATATATCCGCGTGCCGGAGGTTGATAGGAAGAGGGTAAAATCTCGAGCAGTCGTTGAAATTCCAAGCTCCGTGAAACGGTCCATCACGCATACGCACACCGAAGCACACACGAGCGTAAATTTTTCCCACTCGACGCCTGTGTCTCGGTACTAAGTGCATGCACTTGGTAGTTACATTGCAGCGGGTTGCATAAGAGACCGGCGAAGAAGTGGAAGGTCCACGACACAGGCATGACGTGGCCTGGCAATATCTTTTCCTCTCCTATCGTGTCCCTGAACGCTTCTTCCGCAACGAAACAATGGCCCTTTTCAAGGGCAGGCCGGTTAGAAATACCACTCGCGTGGCCTGTTACCCGGCGAGATCGTAATTAGAGGGAAAGGAAGACGGTAGCCGCGCGGGAACCGGCGAGATTTTTCCATCGGGCCCCGACGTGGCGTCGAAGCGTGAGGACACAGGTGGAGGACGAGGATGATCGTTGGAGTGTGCTGCCAGGACGGGCAGCAAGAAGCGAGTGCGATTAAGTTATTAGGCGATTTCATCTTTAAATCTGCGTTTAGCAATTGCGCAGAGAAATTTCTTTGCGAATTTTTCTACCAAGTAAATTTATTATTCTTGACTACAGAAATTTGTTTCGAAATATATTTTTTTGAAGGGGGGGGAGGGGGCTAAGAATTTTAGAGTTTTTGATTAATTTTGGATTATTGTATTTTATTGGTGTATTTTATTTACACGTGGACAAGTAATTTTAGAGTTTTTGATTAATTTTGGATTATTGTATTTTATTGGTGTATTTTATTTACACGTGGCCAAGATACTGAATAGTTTTTGGGATTTTAGATTTTTTGTGTTATTGTATAATATTTTATTTTTTATCGAAAGTATTTAGGAAACTAGGTGGATTTTGTAATTTTAGATTTTCTGTTGTGTTTTCTTTGAAGGTGTTTAGTATACAGGGTGCTTTTTGGAATCTTAGATTTTTGGGGTAATTTTGTGTTATTGTATAATATTTTATTTTTTATCGAAAGTATTTAGGAAACTAGGTGGATTTTGTAATTTTAGATTTTCTGTTGTGTTTTCTTTGAAGGTGTTTAGTATACAGGGTGCTTTTTGGAATCTTAGATTTTTGGGGTAATTTTGTGTTATTGTATTTTGTTGCTGTGTTTTATTTACACGTGGCCAAGATACTGAATAGTTTTCGGGATTTTAGATTTGTTGTGTTATTGTATTTTATTTTTTATCAAAAGTATTTAGGAAACTAGGTGGATTTTGGAATTTTAGATCTTTGTTTAGTATTGTACTGTTGTGTTTTGTTTAAAGGTGTTTAGTATACAGGGTGTTTTTTGGAATCTTAGATTTTTTGGGTAATTTTGTGTTATTGTATTTTGTTGCTGTATCATTTTAAAGTGGTCAGTATACTGAATAGTTTTTGGGATTTTAGATTTTTTGTGTTATTGTATAATATTTTATTTTTTATCAAAAGTATTTAGGAAACTAGGTGGATTTTTTAATTTTAGATTTTCTGTTGTGTTTTCTTTGAAGGTGTTTAGTATACAGGGTGCTTTTTGGAATTTTAGATTTTTTAATTAATTTCGTGTTATTGTATTTTGTTGCTATGTTGTATTTAAAAATGGCCAGGATACTGGATAATTTTTAGAATTTTAGATTTTTTAATTAATTTTGCACTGTTGTACAAGACTAACCAATTATAAAATTACATAGCTATATAAACAGTTATATGATATAACTATTGTTCATATAGTAATGCAATTTATTTATTGATGATTTAATGGCGATGCTTGTTACTGGATAACATACTGAATATTTATAGATAGAATATTATGTTACATACGTATATATAGTCTTTAAATAAATAATAAGAAAATAATATAGTAGATAGTAACAAAGTACATAACATCAAACGAATAATTATTTATATATTAAATAATATATAGTACATAGTATTAGTATACAACAATAACAAAAGCAAACTATAATATTCATATAACATTACTATTATTATTTTATGTACAATATATAAAAATAATACTAAAAAATAACCTATACTAAATAGCACCAAGGTATAGAATAGTAAGTAAGTAAAGTACACTATGATAAAACAATAGTACTCGCAAACTATAACATTTCGAATATTTATATAACACTATGTTATATATATTATTTAAATAAAATACCCCAAATAATACTATAACAAATAATTGCAAAATACATAGAAAGTAATATACATATATACTAAATAATCATGGTATCTGGTAATAAAAAAGAAAGACAACTATAGTCATACCTAAGCCACGAGTATCTTGTGTCCAAATCTCGATACCCAAAAATAGCTTTCACCTACAGATTCAACGTCCCACATCCCAATATAATGACAGGAGAAAAACCTAATGAGACTACCAAATTAAGATACAAACCAGAAACGTCTTCCAAGCGATTGCTTTAATTGATTAAGATATCCAGTCGGATAACCTGCTCCGTCCTCTCAGCTTCCACGATCGGACCCTAATCTTCGAAAGTTATCACTTGCGTAACCTAGCAAGCAGGTTCACTGCTACCAAATATGCCAAGTATACCAAAACAGGCGACTTCAAGGCTCCGAGACACCTTCCTCTTCTCAAATCTCCAAGGAAGAGATTTAATTTTAGTGAACGAAGCATTTACAGTGAATGCAGACATTTATAAAAATTATTTTTAAGAGGCTTCAAAATTGAAACTTTGAGAGGATCATCTCATGCTAGGTATAATGATCGCTACAGTCATACCAGTGTACCATCATTCGATCCTCGAGTAGGCACGTTGTTTCCTGGAAAAAAGGACGAGTATAGTTGTTGGATGTCTAGTTGGATATCTGGATGTACCTATCATTTTTGATTTGGGAGTTTACAAGTGGAAGATTTTCTTTTTTAAATAATCATGTTGCTTGTAATAAAATAATTTTCAGAGATTTTGAATTATGTTTTGAGTCAGTGGTAAATTTTTTAGTTTGCATTTGGACTACAATTGAATACCAATTATTATCTCAATTTATTATTATGTTCTATTTTTTAATACAGTTTTATATAATTTTTTGATTTATAGAATTTTGTAGAATTTTATAGAATTTTAATTTATAGAATTTTATAGAATTTTATAAAATTTTAGTTTATAGAATTTTATATGAAACTATAGTGATAAGATGTAAGGCAATATAGCAGTGATATCTGTGAAATTTTATTTTCGTTAAAATATCATAAGCCAGCTTTTTCCATTTTTATTTCCTTTTCTAGAGAAGATATAATAATTTGCTTTATTTTTCCTCGTAAGTTCAGTGCGATTTTATTTATTTATTTATATATTCACACTTCTCGGTATTACAAAATAATGCAATTCTCGAGCATCGTGAAGTAAAAGAAAGGAATAAAAAGGGGCATAAATTAAGAGAGTAGTAACTCAGGTGTACATCATAAATTCGAGAAGCAGTAAGTCAGGAGTGCAACATTTAAGCACCATGAATTAACGAGGCACAGTATTCAGTGGAATATTTAAACAACTACAAATTGGAGGAATAAAGTACTCTCAGCTGCTCTCATATATCACGGATTAAGTAAACACTCGTGCGCCATAAATATTCAAAACAGCAGCATAGTATACAAAGATAGAAGGTTCAAGTATTATAAATCAGGACAATGTACTGCATATCCCATAACATTAGACTCAACAATGAGATAATTCGAGAGATAACATTAAAAAATACAAATTATCGTGATACTGTTCAAAAGGATAATTATGAAAGTGTGACAAATTATTCTTCAGCGAGATTCATAAACATCCATTACTGAAACGAGATACTTGGAAAGTATTAGATAGGCTAGATATCATAAATTAAGTGTATTATGCTGCTCAAAATAGATGTCAGAACGTGGAACTATGTTCGTGTATTAATAACAAACTGTTTCAAACCACGTCAAGACAATGTACATTCATCTGACATAAATCAAACCAATTGTCACGTTAAAACAGCCCAAATTCGAAATAGTTTCAGTACCCAAACTTGCATCGAACTATGCCAAATATAACATTTATTTACCATAAATCAAACCAACTATTAGATTAAAACTATTCAAAATCGTATCACCCTGTTCCAGAATACACCAAACTTTACTAAACATACCCCACAAGGCAATAATCATACAGTAAAAACAATCCAATATTCAATAAAATAAACCATCATAAAGACTCTAAATTTAACATAGCTTCAGTATCCAAACCAACAACATCAAACAATCTCAAACAACAGTAAATATATTTATCATAAATCAAATCAACTATCACACACTAAAAACAATTCAGAATCCAACAAATCAAATTATCATAAAAATTCCAGATTCAGAATATTTATATAAAATACTCAAATCCAAAATCAAATTATTTCAAACCACACCAAACACACCACTCATTCTTTTCTAATCAAACCAATTATCAAACACTATAAACAATTTAATATCCAACAAACAAAACCATCATGAAGACACCAAATTCAGAACAACTATAATAGTCAAACCCAACATCAAACCATTCCAAACCACACCAAACACACCATTCATTCTCCTCTAATCAATCCAATTATCGTACACTATAAACAATCTAATATCCAACAAACAAAACCATCATGAAGACCCCAAATTCAGAACACCTACAGTAGCCAAACCCAACATCGAACCATTCCAAACCATTCCAAACACACAATTCATTCTTCTCTAATCAAACCAATTCTCACACACTAAGAAGAATTCAATATCCAACAAATAAAACCATCATGAAGAACCCAAATTCAGAACAACTACAATAGCCAAATCCAACATCAAACCATTCCAAACCACACCAAACACACCATTCATTCTCCTCTAATCAACCCAATTATCATACACTATAAACAATTTAATATCCAACAAACAAAACCATCATGAAGACCCCAAATTCAGAACAACTACAATAGTCAAACCCAACATCAAACCATTCCAAACCACACCAAACACACCATTCATTCTCCTCTAATCAATCCAATTATCGTACACTATAAACAATCTAATATCCAACAAACAAAACCATCATGAAGACCCCAAATTCAGAACAACTACAGTAGCCAAACCCAACATCAAACCATTCCAAACCATTCCAAACCATACCAAACACACAATTCATTCTTCTCTAATCAAACCAATTCTCACACACTAAGAAGAATTCAATATCTAACAAGCAGAACACCTACAATAGCCAAACCCAACATCAAACCATTCCAAACCACACCAAACACACCATTCATTCTTCTCTAATCAAGCCTACTATCAAACACTGAAAGCCAAATAAACCAAACCACCATAAA
Organism: Eufriesea mexicana; assembly: GCF_001483705.2. Lineage (NCBI taxonomy): Eukaryota > Metazoa > Arthropoda > Insecta > Hymenoptera > Apidae > Eufriesea > Eufriesea mexicana. The sequence goes on along the minus strand of NW_016908266.1, from coordinate 289,354 downwards.
CATCCCAAATTCAACATAACTTCAGTACGCAAACCAACAATATCAAACAATCTCAAACCACGTTAAACATACTTCTCACAGATCAAATCAGCTATCACATATACCAGAGCAATTCAACACCTAATAAATCACCATAAAACCCCAAACTCAACACACATAGGGTACTCAAAACCCAACATCAAACCGTCTCAAACTCGACCAAACCTAACCCTTCATCCTTCACAATCGACCCCAGTCGTATTTTCAAAATCCTAACGCTCCATACCCCAACCCGACACTCACCTAACCTACACTAAAACAGCAGACATCACTGCGCAAGTACAATACCAAAGAACAGTACGAAGCGCCACAGGACGCCTGGATTGCAGCGTGTTTGCGGAACCGCTAGAGGAAGAACCCAGCAGAGAGGCGACGGGGCCCGAGTGCTGTAATCGCGGACCGCATTATTAGCAGACAATATCGGTATCTGGTCGCGCGAATAGCGGCGGATCGTTATCCCTGCGACGTTACACGCACCGGGGACATAACTTGTCCCCGACGATCGTCGCTTATCCCGCGGGATCGCGTGGGCGTTAAAGCGCGCGGTTCTCGCCCACCTGAATCGATTTCAAATGGACGGCACACGGGCGTCGTGGGCTCGTTCCGTCCTATTCCAGTGTCCTGTTAACGGTCAACGCCGTTAAAAACCCTGCTGCCCGCGATCGCGTTTTGTCCACGACCCCTTTACGACTTTCCATCCTCCTCCGCTCGGGCCAGCGCCACTGGTCGGGGCCCGGGTCGTCTCGATAATTGTCGCTGAGTTGTTTCGATAATTGTCGTTGGGTCGTTTCGATAATTGTCGCTGAGTTGTTTCGATAATTGTTGCTTGATTGTTTTGATAATTGTCGTTGGGTTGTTTCGATAATTGTCTTTGGATTGTTTCGATAATTGTCGCTGAGTTGTTTCGATAATTGTTATTGGGTTGCTTCGATAATTGTCATTGGGTTGTTAGGCAGTTGTGTCCCATCGGTGATGATGAGATTTTTTCCTAGGGGATTGAATCGAGGAATTTTAACACCATTTGCAGGGAGGGGTTATTTTGTCCGCCATCTTGGGGTCCATGATCGTGCATGATGAGGATCTCCTGCTCGGTTGTGTGTTTGAATTTGGATCTATAGCTTGGAATTTTGTTTTATATATCATATAATAATATTTATTATGAGACGTTATTAAAATTTGGGCAATTTTTAGAAATCGTTTTATAAAAAATTACTCGACGATTTTTTCGCTACTAGAGAGTTGAGATTCAAAGATATTCTGTGATAAAGCCGATGTTATTTTTTAGAACAGTAAATATAAAATAGTGTAATAATTAACAGGTAGAATTATTTAATTTCAATGGGTCGTATAATATTAAGTTATCTTAAATTTAGTGTATTAATTAATATCGATCTTCAAAATTTTATTTAATGGTGATGCAAAGAGTTAATATGTTTTATCATTTAATAATAATTTAATAATTATGACACATTTTATAACTTTGTAAATTATTTAAATATTTTGTTGCACATACCTCGTACAACCGGATTTAATTTCATTCTGAGGAATAATAAATATCCATGTTTCAGTCTGAAATTTTAGGACAAGCTTATGAAATTATTAATATAGTAGTAGAAAACAAAGGTAAATATTTGTGGAAGAGAGAAATAAATTATAAAAGAATATATTATCTACGTCTCAATCAGAAATTTCAGAAAATAAGCTTGTGAAATAATTTATATGGCAACGGAAAACAAAAGTAAATATTTGAGGGGTGAAGGGTGTAAAATAATTAAATAAATTATTATAAAAAATATATTACCGTCTACTATATTTCTTAAAAGAATGTTTATTTTGAAAATCGCTGGTGTAATTAAATTCGCGATTAATAATTGAACGTATTAATCAGGTTTATCCAAGTCTGAAACTGTCTTGAAGGTAATTTAAATGCATAACAATTTCATTCACAAATATAAAGCAAATATTTAATATCCCGCTGTACCCCCACCTCGATTTAAATTCCTAAGTGGATCTCTCGAGGCTTCTCGAGCCATGCGCAAAAGAATGCCAAGGAAAACGTTCTGGTTATTAATTTCCCCGTAAAAACCTGACGAAATTCCGTATTTTCAAAACATCAGACGACCAGCCGACCAATCGATCTTCGCGCCCGTCGACCAGTCGTTTCGTCAGTGATCAGTTTGCATGGTCGTTCCAAGAATTGTTGCGAATCGTCCCGATATTTATCGAGCGCAGCGATACGCGTTGCCACATGGTCGAATCGCGGGAAACAGTTTCGCAACAGCTCGATGCGTGTGCCCTCGCTTTGCGCAATTCGAGGCAACAGCATACTATTCCGGCATTGTGTCCCGGACTCGTGTCTCGGTCTTTGAATATGTATGAGCGATTTGAGGACCCGATGTGTTCCAATGACGCGTGCCTCATGGCGGAAGCCTGGCGCCAGGGTTCCTTGGCTGGTCGAAGGTGAGATCAGTCAGGGTTCTAGATAATATGGGTGTATATATCGAGATCGATTGGGAAATATGGGATACTGGTTGGTGATGGTCCATGAGACAATTTTAGTTCGAATTTGACTCTGTGGATTTGGGAAAGTTAGGGATAGGCTAAATAGCGCCAGAGATTTTCGGTTTAAATCACTTACTGAATTATGGTACTTGGGAAAATGAGTAAGTGTATCGAAATTGGTGGTAAAATGTAGGATACTAGTTGGTGATGGTCCATGAGACAATTTTAGTTCGAATTTGACTCTGTGGATTTGGGAAAGTTAGGGATAGGCTAAATAGTGCCAGAGATTTTTGGTTTAGATCACTTACTGAATTATGGTACTTGGGAAAATGAGTAAGTGTATCGAAATTAGTGGTAAAATGTAGGATACTAGTTGGTGATGGTCCATGAGACAATTTTAGTTCGAATTTGACTCTGTGAATTTGAAAAAGCCGAAGGTAGGCTAGGTAGTGTCAAATGCTTTTAGTTCAGATCTCCTACTGAATTAGAGTACTTGGGAAAGTGGGTAAATGCATCGAAATTAGTGGTAAAATGTAGGATACTAGTTGGTGATGGTCCATGAGACAATTTTAGTTCGAATTTGACTCTGTGAATTTGAAAAAGCCGAAGATAGGCTAGGTAGTGTCAAATGTTTCTAGTTCAGACCTCCTACTGAATTAGAGTACTTGGAAAAATGGGTAAATGCATCAAAATTGGTGATAAATTACAGGATACTGGTTAGGTGATGGTTGATGAGACAATTTTAGTTCAAATCTGATACTATTATTAATAATTAAATAAATAAAATTTAAATATAATTGCAATTTATTTTCAATTTTGAAAATTAATAGCCTCTTTAACTAAAAATTTTAATATTAAGACACTATTAATTCTCATTAATAAACTTACGATTTATTTCTTGCATCACTATACATTTGAAAGACTTCAAGATAGGTTAGGTAGTCTGAGGATTTATGTATTTCATAGAGATGTGTATAGAAATGGGATAGAAATGAAAACTTGATGCATCAGAGTACTTGTTAAAATTGGCAAACGTATTGAGATTGATGATGAAACGTAAGCTATGTATCTACTGTATATTATATTGTATGAACACAAAATAGGTTAGGTGATGTGAGGACTCATGGTCTCTGGCGCCAGAGTTCTTTGGTTGATCTTTGATAAAATGATCAAATATGTCACGATTGATAATATACAACGTAACAAATTTAGTATGACACAATTCGTGATGGTTGACAAGCCAATTTTAATAGTAGCCAAAAATCTGTATAAATTTGCAAGGTTCAGGATAGGTTATGTAATCTGAGGATTCCTGAATGCATCTAGATCGTACAAATGAAAAAGATGTAACTGGAATAAAAGACTGACACCAGTTCCTTCGTTGATCATGCACTGAATCAGAGTATCTGATAAAACGTGTCAATATATTGCAATTGACGATAAAATGTAGAATACTGATTGATCATGGTTGATGATGGCTGATAAGATAATTTTAGCACACATCTGACTCTGTGAATTTGGGTTACGTAGGTGATCTTACGAATTAAATTGCAAGCTTAGCATCAAAGGTCTGCTTGAAATATAAGATCTGATAAAATTTATAATAATGATCGATGAAATAATTCATGATGGTTGATAAGATAATTTTAACTCTTCGCACTTGACGATTTTTTCGTTACAGAAAAATAGTAATTCTAAAACTTTCTACCATAAAATCGACGATATTTTTAAAACGGTAAAATAGGAAATTGTATGCAAATTAAGACTTAGAATTATTTTATTTCGAGATCCCACGCATCGTTGGGTAATTTTATACGGCAAGAATTGAGTTACGATGTGCACCATTTTTGTGAAAACAAGCGCCCTCTGTGTCATGAAGCTAAACTACACCGAGCGCCTATAGGCGCCCTCCGTGCCACAAACGCGAAATTTCTAACCGGCCTAAGGCGCCCTCCGTGTCACAAACGCGAAATTTCTAAGCGGCTTAAGGCGCTCTCCGTGTCACAAACGCGAAATTTCTAAGCGGCTTAAGGCGCCCTCCGTGTCACAAACGCGAAATTTCTAAGCGCCTATAGACCTCCTTCGTGTCACAAACGCGAAATTTCTAAGCGGCTTAAGGCGCCCTCCGTGTCACAAACGCGAAATTTCTAAGCGGCTTAAGGCGCCCTCCGTGTCACAAACGCGAAATTTCTAAGCGGCTTAAGGCGCCCTCCGTGTCACAAACGCGAAGTTTCTAAGCGGCCTAAGGCGCCCTCCGTGTCACAAACACGAAATTTCTAAGCGCCTATAGACCTCCTTCGTGTCACAAACGCGAAATTTCTAAACGCCTATAGGCGCCAACAGTAGCCTAGAGGTTAAATATGATATATTAATTAACATCGATCTTTAGAATCTGATTAAATGGCGACTGAGGATTGCCTCTGGAGTGCAAAGAGTTAATTACCAGCAGAGGTCTGTTTGTATGCATATGGCAAGATAGAGGATGCATGAATGGCTAGGAGATCCATTTATCTAACAGCAGTGTAAATGGAGAAGATATGACGAGATAATAAAGTAAACTGAGGTAAGGAAGTCATAAAGCCTGCAAATTTCTTGATCCAAAAGGCATTGAAAAAGATTGTTCAAAAGGAATCAGGATGATTTAAATACCAAGTGCAAATCCAGCTATAAAGTCTCTGTTGCTACGTGTTTCTACGAGGACATGTCTGATTTGCGAGCTGATCAAAGGCTTCCTGAGCAGCAGGTGCGGTCACAATGGGAGGAAGAGATCGTGAGGACAGGAAGTTGGGTGACGAAGGGACCTCAGAGATTGGTCTCTGAGGAATTTTCGGCGATTTCAAGGGTGTGTCCGAAGGTCGGTGACGAGGTCTGGTGAAAGGTTAGACCGAATGAGTAACTGCGAACAGTGATGTGTATATAGATAAGAGTATGTAGATATATAAGAATACATACATAGAGAGGAAAGCAAGAGAGACTGTAGAAATTTGTGACTTGATTGTGATATGAGCCTGAACAATTGAAAAATAATAATTCCTGGTACCTGACATAGGCACAGCAATTTTTTCCAATTATAGATTTGCATCCTGAATATTTATTTTACCCAATTTTCTTTAACTTTGTTCACTCTTCTCACCAAAAAACCATCCTCCCAATCACCCTTTAGCTGGTGGTCAACTGTATAGCCAACACTAAAAGTATCGGTTGCTAGGAAGCCAAGAGAAGCTTTTTCGACTATTGTATTGTCTAACGTTTAAAAGGATCCACTTGTCATTGGACCAGATGACACTCTACTGTCAACTACGACCTAACTAGGAAACCTACTAGCATATCTATCAATAAGGAACTTAGGAGTATTATTCTACCTCTCACCTTGCAAACTGATCCAAATCCAAGACTCAAAGAAACATAGATAGAATGTTTGTATCACAAAGCACACAGTCTTTTTCCTAAGGAAGAACAAGAATCACAGGTGCCAGAACTGTCAAAGCATCGGCTACCAGTCAAGACCTATAAAATTAGGTATTCCATTCGTTACAATGACATGGAATTATTGACCAGGTACATCGAATTCATCACGTCAATGATCCACCAACTCGTCCAATCCCTAAACAGTGCCTAGAACTGATCCAAACCCAAGACCCAAAGAAGCATGAAACCTTCGTATTAATTTCGTATCTTCTTTTTCCTAAAGAAGAACAAGAATCACAGGTGCCAGAACTGTCAAAGCATAGTCTACCAGTCAAGACCTATAAAACTAGGTATCCCATTCCTTCGAATAACACGGAATCATTGACCAGGTTCATCGAATCCATCGGACCAATCACCTACCATGTCTTCCAATCTCTAAACAGTGCCTACAACTGATCCAAACCGAAGACCTAAAGAAGCATAGAACCTTCGTATCACAAAGCATAGTCTTTTTCTTAAAGAATAAAAAGAGTCACAGGTGCTAGAACCATCGAAGTATCGTCTATCAGTCAAGACCTATAAAACAAGGTATCCGGTTCGTTCGAATGACACTGAATTTTTATTTAATAACTTTAATAATAACTTAATCGTCGAATCTATGGTGCCAGTCAACCTACCAACTCGTCAAATCCCAAAATAGTGCCTAGAACTGATCCAAACTCAAGACGGTGCCTAGAACTGATCCAAACCCAAGACCCAAAGAAGCATAGAACCTTCGTATCACATAGCACAGTCTTTTTCCTAAAGAAAAAGAAGAGTTACAGGTGCCATAATCATCAGGAATCATCTGATAGGTATCTGGTTCGTTCGAATGGCACTGAATCCTTATTTAATAATAACTTAATCGTCGAATCTATGGTGCCAATCGATATACCAACTCGTCAAATCCCAAAATAGTGCCTAGAACTGATCCAAACTCAAGACGGTGCCTAGAACTGATCCAAACCCAAGACCCAAAGAAGCATAGAACCTTCGTATCACATAGTACAGTCTTTTTCCTAAAGAAAAAGAAGAGTTACAGGTGCCATAATCATCAGGAATCATCTGATAGGTATCTGGTTCGTTCGAATGACACTGAATCCTTATTTAGTAATAACTTAATCGTCGAATCTATGGTGCCAATCAACCTGCCAACTTGTCAAATCCCTAAACAGTGCCTAGAATTGCGCCTATAGACCTCCTTCGTGTCACAAACGCGAAATTTCTAAGCGGCTTAAGGCGCCCTCCGTATCACAAACGCGAAGTTTCTAAGCGGCCTAAGGCGCCCTCCGTGTCACAAACACGAAATTTCTAAGCGCCTATAGACCTCCTTCGTGTCACAAACGCAAAATTTCTAAACGCCTATAGGCGCCAACAGTAGCCTAGAGGTTAAATATGATATATTAATTAACATCGATCTTTAGAATCTGATTAAATGGCGACTGAGGATTGCCTCTGGAGTGCAAAGAGTTAATTACCAGCAGAGGTCTGTTTGTATGCATATGGCAAGATAGAGGATGCATGAATGGCTAGGAGATCCATTTATCTAACAGCAGTGTAAATGGAGAAGATATGACGAGATAATAAAGTAAACTGAGGTAAGGAAGTCATAAAGCCTGCAAATTTCTTGATCCAAAAGGCATTGAAAAAGATTGTTCAAAAGGAATCAGGATGATTTAAATACCAAGTGCAAATCCAGCTATAAAGTCTCTGTTGCTACGTGTTTCTACGAGGACATGTCTGATTTGCGAGCTGATCAAAGGCTTCCTGAGCAGCAGGTGCGGTCACAATGGGAGGAAGAGATCGTGAGGACAGGAAGTTGGGTGACGAAGGGACCTCAGAGATTGGTCTCTGAGGAATTTTCGGCGATTTCAAGGGTGTGTCCGAAGGTCGGTGACGAGGTCTGGTGAAAGGTTAGACCGAATGAGTAACTGCGAACAGTGATGTGTATATAGATAAGAGTATGTAGATATATAAGAATACATACATAGAGAGGAAAGCAAGAGAGACTGTAGAAATTTGTGACTTGATTGTGATATGAGCCTGAACAATTGAAAAATAATAATTCCTGGTACCTGACATAGGCACAGCAATTTTTTCCAATTATAGATTTGCATCCTGAATATTTATTTTACCCAATTTTCTTTAACTTTGTTCACTCTTCTCACCAAAAAACCATCCTCCCAATCACCCTTTAGCTGGTGGTCAACTGTATAGCCAACACTAAAAGTATCGGTTGCTAGGAAGCCAAGAGAAGCTTTTTCGACTATTGTATTGTCTAACGTTTAAAAGGATCCACTTGTCATTGGACCAGATGACACTCTACTGTCAACTACGACCTAACTAGGAAACCTACTAGCATATCTATCAATAAGGAACTTAGGAGTATTATTCTACCTCTCACCTTGCAAACTGATCCAAATCCAAGACTCAAAGAAACATAGATAGAATGTTTGTATCACAAAGCACACAGTCTTTTTCCTAAGGAAGAACAAGAATCACAGGTGCCAGAACTGTCAAAGCATCGGCTACCAGTCAAGACCTATAAAATTAGGTATTCCATTCGTTACAATGACATGGAATTATTGACCAGGTACATCGAATTCATCACGTCAATGATCCACCAACTCGTCCAATCCCTAAACAGTGCCTAGAACTGATCCAAACCCAAGACCCAAAGAAGCATGAAACCTTCGTATTAATTTCGTATCTTCTTTTTCCTAAAGAAGAACAAGAATCACAGGTGCCAGAACTGTCAAAGCATAGTCTACCAGTCAAGACCTATAAAACTAGGTATCCCATTCCTTCGAATAACACGGAATCATTGACCAGGTTCATCGAATCCATCGGACCAATCACCTACCATGTCTTCCAATCTCTAAACAGTGCCTACAACTGATCCAAACCGAAGACCTAAAGAAGCATAGAACCTTCGTATCACAAAGCATAGTCTTTTTCTTAAAGAATAAAAAGAGTCACAGGTGCTAGAACCATCGAAGTATCGTCTATCAGTCAAGACCTATAAAACAAGGTATCCGGTTCGTTCGAATGACACTGAATTTTTATTTAATAACTTTAATAATAACTTAATCGTCGAATCTATGGTGCCAGTCAACCTACCAACTCGTCAAATCCCAAAATAGTGCCTAGAACTGATCCAAACTCAAGACGGTGCCTAGAACTGATCCAAACCCAAGACCCAAAGAAGCATAGAACCTTCGTATCACAAAGTACAGTCTTTTTCCTAAAGAAAAAGAAGAGTTACAGGTGCCATAATCATCAAGAATCATCTGATAGGTATCTGGTTCGTTCGAATGACACTGAATCCTTATTTAATAATAACTTAATCGTCGAATCTATGGTGCCAGTCAACCTACCAACTCGTCTAATCCCTAACCGGTGTCAAAGCTTCGACAACCCCAGTCTCGCGATCCTTCCAACCTCCCTCTATCCCGAACGATCAATCTTCGATCCCGTCGTCTCCGATTGCCCTGTCCCCCAGGAACAGCAGATTAACGACGGCGACGATGGCGAAGAAATTGAAACATCGAGGGAGCCCGGTTTCGCGCGCACTCGATCCTCGCGTTCCCTCGGCCTTTATTTACGAGCGCGTTACACGCAATGTTAATTCGACAGATTTTCACCGTAAATAACGGCCGTAAATACCTGGCCGGCTGGAATATATATTTATCTCCGGCTATAAAATTCCACACACGCCGGATGCGCGGTGCTTCGCGAGTTGGCAGAGCCTAGGAAGATTAACGCGACGTATTTCGTCAGGACGTTCCCCTGATACGGGCTGTCGCGAGAGTGAAATGGTACCGGAAACAGCGGTACCATTCGACTCTAGAGGTATGGATGGTACACCAGGATATGGGTACTTCAGCCAAGTTAATTACGTGTTTGGTAAATACAGGAAATACAGGGACTGTGGCTGCGAGCAAGTTAGACCTGAGGGGTGTGCATGGTGTATTGGATTTTGAAGAATTATTCGTAATTTTGGATTAGGATTTGGATTAGAAGGATCAACATAACGAATTTAGTTATTTATTTCGTTGCAGGAGGAAATATGGTGATTATGGGGTCCAGTAAGTTAGACACAGGGATGGGAATGATGGTATACTTGGTCATTCATATTTTCTAAATTTAATTTTCTATTTAGTAAACATTTGAGATGTAGACACTCTCACATTGAGAGAGTTAGATACCATGAATAGAATATTATTGGTAATTTTGTATACAGGGATTATGACATTGAAGAAATTAGGCATGCGGGGTATGAACAGTATGAAGATAATTTTATTAATTATTTTGTTTGGCAACTGCCAGAGATCTGAGAACTGATCGACGAATTTAGAGGTCAGGCATAGAAAGTATGAATAATATAAGTTTTATTAATTATTTATTTGATGATTACAAAAGATCTGAGAATTTGGATGAACCTAGGCACGAAGGTACAAAGGATTTACCAGGATATTGATAATTTCTTAAACTCAGTCATTTATTTGGTAACTGGCATAGTCACCGAGGCTATGACATCGTCCAGGTTAGGCATGACAAGTGTGCTGCCAAAATATTGGATTCTAACTAGAGACATCGACGAATTTAGAGGTCAGACATAGGAGGTATGAATAGCACGAATTTTATTAATTATTTTGTTTTACAACTGTAAGAGATCTGAGAACTGGGATGAAGTTAGGTGCAAAGGTACAAAGGACGTACCAGGATATTGATAATTTCCTAAACTCAGTCATTTATTTGGTAACTGGCATAGTCACCGAGGCTATGACATCGTCCAGGTTAGGCATGACAAGTGTGCTGCCAAAATATTGGATTCTAACTAGAAACATCGACGAACTTAGAGGTCAGACATAGGAGGTATGAATAGCACGAATTTTATTAATTATTTTGTTTGACAACTGCAAGAGATCTGAGAACTGGGATGAAGTTAGGTGCAAAGGTACAAAGGACGTACCAGGATATTGATAATTTCCTAAACTCAGTCATTTATTTGGTAACTGGCATAGTCACCGAGGCTATGACATCGTCCAGGTTAGGCATGACAAGTGTGCTGCCAAAATATTGGATTCTAACTAGAAACATCGACGAACTTAGAGGTCAGACATAGGAGGTATGAATAGCACGAATTTTATTAATTATTTTGTTTGACAACTGCAAGAGATCTGAGAACTGGGATGAAGTTAGGTGCAAAGGTACAAAGGACGTACCAGGATATTGATAATTTCCTAAACTCAGTCATTTATTTGGTAACTGGCATAGTCACCGAGGCTATGACATCGTCCAGGTTAGGCATGACAAGTGTGCTGCCAAAATATTGGATTCTAACTAGAGACATCGACGAATTTAGAGGTCAGACATAGGAGGTATGAATAGCACGAATTTTATTAATTATTTTGTTTTACAACTGTAAGAGATCTGAGAACTGGGATGAAGTTAGGTGCAAAGGTACAAAGGACGTACCAGGATATTGATAATTTCCTAAACTCAGTCATTTATTTGGTAACTGGCATAGTCACCGAGGCTATGACATCGTCCAGGTTAGGCATGACAAGTGTGCTGCCAAAATATTGGATTCTAACTAGAAACATCGACGAACTTAGAGGTCAGACATAGGAGGTATGAATAGCACGAATTTTATTAATTATTTTGTTTGACAACTGCAAGAGATCTGAGAACTGGGATGAAGTTAGGTGCAAAGGTACAAAGGATTTACCAGGATATTGATAATTTCCTAAACTCAGTCATTTATTTGGTAACTGGCATAGTCACCGAGGCTATGACATCGTCCAGGTTAGGCATGACAAGTGTGCTGCCAAAATATTGGATTCTAACTAGAAACATCGACGAATTTAGAGGTCAGACATAGGAAATATGAATAGCACGAATTTTATTAATTATTTTGTTTGACAACTGCAAGAGATCTGAGAATTGGTATGAAGTTAGGTGCAAAGGTACAAAGGATTTACCTGGATATTGATAATTTCCTAAACTCAGTCATTTATTTGGTAACTGTCATAGACACCGAGGCTATGACATCGTCCAGGTTAGGCATGACAAGTGTGCTGCCAAAATATTGGATTCTAACTAGAAACATCGACGAACTTAGAGGTCAGACATAGGAGGTATGAATAGCACGAATTTTATTAATTATTTTGTTTGACAACTGCAGGAGATCTGAGAACTGGGATGAAGTTAGGTGCAAAGGTACAAAGGATTTACCAGGATATTGATAATTTCTTAAACTCAGTCATTTATTTGGTAACTGGCATAGTCACCGAGGCTATGACATCGTCCAGGTTAGGCATGACAAGTGTGCTGCCAAAATATTGGATTCTAACTAGAAACATCGACGAACTTAGAGGTCAGACATAGGAGGTATGAATAGCACGAATTTTATTAATTATTTTGTTTTACAACTGCAAGAGATCTGAGAACTGGGATGAAGTTAGGTGCAAAGGTAGAAAGGATTTACCTGGATATTGATAATTTCCTAAACTCAGTCATTTATTTGGTAACTGTCATAGACACCGAGGCTATGACATCGTCCAGGTTAGTCATGACAAGCATGCTGCTAAAGTATTGGATTCTAACTAGAGACATCGACGAATTTAGAGGTCAGGAGACGCACGTGGCACGCAGCAAACATGGAGTCGGAGGAGATACAATGTTTCCCGATGTACGACTGCAGAGGGCTGGAAAGTATGCGCGGACGTTGGATAATTGAGGATGGAAGTGGGTAGTAAATCATGGAATAGCCCGTGTCAAACGGTCCCTCGATATATCATTGTAGGAACGAGTGCTTATGGAAATGTCGTAGGTGTGAGAAAATTCCTGGCGCATCCAGTGTGATTGAGATGTTTGAAAAACGAGGATTCCAAGATTGACTGCGTATAAAAGTCATTTTCACGCTGGTTATACGGTTATTTATAGATATCCTAGTTGATCCCACAAAATTTACATCCAGGATGGATTCTAAGCTCCCTCTGAGTCATACCTCTGAAGCATGCAGCGTATATATTATGACACGTGGAAAACTATTAACCTTTTAAACACTGTCCCATTCTCTTTCTAGAATTCTTCTATTCTGTGTCTTGTTTGTCTTCAGATGTTTATATTTTTATAATCAAATAGAGATTTCAATGAGTATCTTTGACTTTCTATAATTAGTAGATTATTGTACTAAATGCAATGTCTGATCTTTGAAGGATTCCTTGAAAGGAAGCCCATCTCCACTTTCATCCAGTCTGTATCAAGCTGCCTTTCGTTTGAACTTAGTTTCATACTTAAAGTCATAACTCAACTTTAGACATTTAAATATTTTTCTTCTCATTCAGAAGCTTCGTGGAGTATCCTCGTTCTCTCAAATTAGGCTTTATTAAATTAGGTTATTAGACTATAGCAAAAATTATTAGACTTTATGAAGTTGTCAGTTAATTCAGACCCTTCTGCCAAGTCTTCTCTCTGCCTTATCTTGAGAAGATCCTGGAGTATTATATATACCAATGATTCGTCAAAATGATTAGACTATAGCAAAAATATACGAAGTTGTTAACTAACCTAGAACTCTGATCTTCTTCCTAGATCCATTCTCTCAAACTTCTACTTCAGCTGCTCTATTATCCTTCTCTCTGTTTAATCTTAAAAAGATCCTGGAGTGTTCCCAATCTCTCAAAATGATTTGACTATAGCAAAAATATACGAAGGTGTTAGCTAACCTAGAATTCTGATCTTCTTCCAAGATCCATTCTCTCAAACTTCTGCTCCAGCACTTCTAACGTCTTCCTCTCTGCCTGATCTTGATAAGATCGTAGAATATCCCAATCTCTCAATTAGACTATAGCAAAAATATATGAAATTATCAGTTAACCCAGAACTCTGTTCTTCTTCTAAGATTCATTTTCTCAAACTTCTACTCCACCACCTCTTACGTCCTTTCATCGGCCTAATCTTGAGAAGACCCTTAGAGAAGCTTGAAGGGATGATCTCTTGATCCAATCTCCATCATTGGAAGCTACACGCACACCTCCATCCGATTTCCCGTATCGATCACACTAGCAGAGATCGCATTCTCCTCGGGCCTGCCAGATGTTCCTTGCTTGGTCCGCCAAAAAATCCCTCTTCCCCTTTGTGACAGACGTCCTCGGATCGTGCCAATTATGGTGACCAGATGTCAGCCCAGTCGATTTAGCGGATCGAGAGGTTCACGGCCACGTTCACCTTGGTCGATCCCGCGAGACTAATGCGCTTAGACCCTTCCTTCCTATACACACCGATCGCCGATGATCACGATCCCGTCGATCCTGTTCCCGGGTAATAATTACCGGCTGGCTGTCAGTGCCAGGTCAATGGGAAAGCATTGGAACGGCCACGAGAATCGACAGCTTCCGCGGGTCGTTAAACCTGAAACGCTTCTCGCTGCTGTGCGCCACCAGTCTAGGTTGTACTCCGCTCTTTTCGTCGTGATCGATGCATTAGCAATTAGAACGCGGCAATGGGTCTCTTCTGCAGCTACTACTCCTCTTTCGACTTGGAAATCGCGGAAGGTCGACCTGGTTAGGAATTCAACGTGAGACGCTAGCAGGTTTCTAATTGCTCCAATGATAGTTTTGAGAGCTCGGTGAGCATGAAGAGATGGACTATGTCGATCTCTTGGATCCCTTTACCAGCGATTTTTACGAGGATCGAGGATTTAGCGAGGATCGATGATCAGGATGCTTCCAAACCTCTTTCTGGACAGCTACATCTGAAGATGTTGACTATTTAATTCCGAGACATGTCAGGTGTTCTTTACACTCTTTGAGGTGTAATTGTCAAAATGGACTTGCGTATGTCAAATTATTCACAGCGAGGTTAGGATATCGGATAATTAATATTTCCGAAGTTAGATAATTAACCCAGGATGGTCCTCGTGGGAGACTAAAACCAGAAATACTCATTCAGACTATGAAAATAGTGCCCTGACATTAGATCTACTGAGCTCTATAATGTATACCCTTAAACAATGCATATTTAAAATAATAATAATAATAATAATGAAGATCGTGCGATGAAATGAATAGACACATATAACTACATACTTCGATTATTTGAAATCCGCCATTTTGACGGATTCCGTAATCCTAGTATAAAGCCCAGAGTACTCAAGTACTGGAGTATCGAAAACACTCTAAATATTCAAATTCCCGCATATCATATTCAACAAAAGCCTTAGAGATTTCGCACGAACATGCACGTCTGTCCCACAAGTCCCCGTGACCAATCCCGGGCTAACGTATTACCCATGAAGCCCCACGAGTTCCCTTCAATTTCACCCCGGCTGGCGCCACGCGAAGTCAGCAGACTCGGGGACTATTAGAACGAAGCGAAAGCTCGTTTCCATCGAACGACACGGTTCTCGAAACATCGGGAAGAATCTAGGGAAACGACTATAGGGGGCTCTTTTTCCCCCGCAGGTTCGGAAGCGTCTCGAGCGTGGAGGATCGGTCGTAAGGTCAGAGGTGAGCCTTCGAGCGTGCCTCGAAAATAGAACGTGGTCACGTGGTTACCGGTTCAGGCCGTTTCTATTTCAATTATCGCGCGACCGAGCAATTTGCTGGCGTTTAATCGCCGCCGAATCACTGGCTCGCTTCGTCCCGATTGTAATTCACCGTGGCCACGCGTGGGGGTCTCGGCGAAGTGAAACGGCGCGCATGCGCGTGCGCCTGCGCACGCGCATGCGCGACCATCCGAGATCTAGATCGGAACTTTCCAGCCGCGCTCGTTCAGGAATGTTGATTAACGTGTTAATTAAGCGGCGCCGTCGAGGGAAAAAATTCCAACTGGTAGGAACGAGAAGAAAATTATTTTTCATCGTCGTTTTGCCGCTTTTCGCCCGGATGCTGGATAAAATATCATCGTTTTTTCCCCCGATAGACGGAGAAACAATTTGCCGGGTCGAGAGTGAAATCGGAGATTTCTTTTCGATCGGATCGTAGCGGGAAAACTGGAAGTTATACGAGCCTGGTTTCGTCCGCGACTTACGTAAGCCGCGAAGGCGAGAAAAGTCTGCGCAATTATCCACCATTTTTTCCGAACTTTCTAAAGTTTCTAGACGCGGCTCTGGCCGACGAGCAGAACGAAATTTCGATTAACATACGGAACTAGGAAAGTCGACTAGCTTTTTAGCAGGACATTCGTCTTCCTTTTTGTCCATTCTTCTTCGAATGTTTTTGACATTGGCTTGGGCCAGAAGACCCGATGTCCACTCGATAGTTGTATAAAATATAGTATACTCGTGTGTATGCGCACAATTAATATATCTGTGTCATATTCTGAACCAATTAAAATATGTAAATTATAATACACGTGTGTTGGTGCATTAAAATAGCAGTAAAATTGATTTTTATCTTGATAAAGTTGCATTAACATATTTTATTATACATAAGTAATCAAAGAATATAAAATATGGTTATACATGGGAGTACATATACATGTTTCAATATACAACTACATTACGAATCGTATATTTCTATTTGGATATTAAAAATTAATATATATACTCAGATAACGAGAATTATATTAATGATTTTAATATTCATATATTATATTATTCCAGTTGAACGTGTTATGAGATTTTTGAAATTGGGATGTTGCGAAATGAAATTTGAAAATACAGATTTCTTTATTTTTAATTTATTTGGTTTATATTTTTGAAAAAGCTCGGAATAATTTTATTTGAAACTGGAATGGATTATAAGTTTGCCTCAACTGGACCATTGTTCTCTATTGTTTCAGGAAAATGGCTGTCTCTACTCTCACATACGATGGGGCGAGGCTTTCGTGGTCGTTTACAGCGTGACGTGCAAACGAAGTTTTCAGGAAGCCCGCGGATTGCTGAAGCAACTGGCTGATTTACGCCTGCCATCCTACTTCACTGCTCTGTTGCTCGGCAACAAGAGAGATCTGGATCATGCTCGGTGAGTGTTAGATCATGCTATCTGCGTGGAGATCAGCAACCGAGTAACCTACAGGATAGTAAATTGCGTTTTTTAAATTCCATGGAAAATATCCTGCAAAGAAGTAGAAATTTCTCCTACTTCCAGAATTCTGATCAAACCTGTTCAAACTAAGTCTACGACACGGAACAAAACATGAAATGAAATTACACTCATTTTTCTATTTCTACTTTCAACACTCCAATCGAATATACTGAAACCAAAATTATACCATAACTCTTCTTGCCACTTTCAACATCCTAATCAAACCTCTTCAAACCAAATCTACAACACAGAATGAAAAACAGAAAGAAACTACCCTCGGTTTTCTATTTCTACTTTTAGTATTCCAATCGAGCATATTCAGGCCAAAATAAAACCATAGTCCTTTGTTCTACTTCCAACATCCTAATCAAACATCTTCAAATCAAATCTACAAGATAGAACTAGAAACAAAGTAAAAGCATACTCGCATTTTTCTATTTCTAGTACTTTCAACATCCTCGTCAAACCTCTTCAAACGAAATCCACAACATAGAACCAAAAACAAAGTAAAGTTACTCATATTTTATTATTTTTGCTGTTCCCAGCATCCAAATCAAACCTCTTCACACCAAACTCATTATACAAAACTAAAATGGAATCATAATCCATTTTCCTACTTCCAATATCTTAATCAAACCTCCTCAAACTAAATCCACAACATAGAACCAAAAACAAAGTAAAATTACGCTTATTTTACTATTTTTGCTATTTCCAACATCCAAGTCAAACCTCTTCAAACCAAACACACTACACAAAACCGAAATAAAACCATAGTCCTACTTCTATAGTCCCATTTCCTACTTCCAATATCTTAATCAAACCTCCTCAAACTAAATCCACAACATAGAACCAAAAACAAAGTAAAATTACGCTTATTTTATTATTTTTGCTATTTCCAACATCCCAGTCAAACCTCTTCAAACCAAACACACTACACAAAACCGAAATAAAACCATAGTCCTACTTCTATAGTCCCATTTCCTACTTCCAATATCTTAATCAAACTTCTTCAAACCAAACCCACTAGACAGGATCAGAAACAAAGAGCAAAGTAAAACTATCTACGTTTTTCTATTTCTTCTATTTCCAATGCCACAATCAAACCTCTTCAAACCAAACACACTACACAAAACCGAAATAAAACCATAGTCCTACTTCTATAGTCCCATTTCCTACTTCCAATATCTTAATCAAACCTCCTCAAACTAAATCCACAACATAGAACCAAAAACAAAGTAAAATTACGCTTATTTTACTATTTTTGCTATTTCCAACATCCAAGTCAAACCTCTTCAAACCAAACACACTACACAAAACCGAAATAAAACCATAGTCCTACTTCTATAGTCCCATTTCCTACTTCCAATATCTTAATCAAACTTCTTCAAACCAAACCCACTAGACAGGATCAGAAACAAAGAGCAAAGTAAAACTATCTACATTTTTCTATTTCTTCTATTTCCAATGCCACAATCAGACCTCTTCAAACCGAACCCACCATACAAAAGGAAACTTAAATTAACCATAACGGGCCCATTCGATCATCTCGATGCACCCGGACCACGCCTAAACGAAGATCGAAGACACGACCGTTCGCGTTTTCCACGCGACTGACATTATCGATACGAAGGAAAATCGTGTAACGACAGGACGGAACTCGCGATCGGAATCGGCTAATCGGATCGACTCGATCCATCCGGCCCGCGTCGATCGGCTCGTTACGAAACCGTTAAACATAACAAACACGGTGCAGCGGTCTGACCCGTTTCTCGCACGGCCCCCCCTCCCCCCTCCCCCCATTCTTCGACACACTTTTCCCCGGTTTGATTGTCATCTAATTGCCGGGCCTTGTCCACGGGGCCCGAAAGAATCGCGATATCATTGGCTGCCGGCCGGGACGGTCCCGAATACTCGCTGACTTCACGATCACGCCCTCGGGCGATTTCACGCCGTCGTGTATACGCTAACGCTCTCAGAAGTGTCTCGACACTTTCGTCGGTTGTACAGGGTGTCCTGAAAGTATGAATCACAATGTTGGTTGTGTATTAAAAATATAGCGTGAAACAAAATTAGCAGTATAAATATGATCAGGAAGATGAGGTAGGAGAAAATAGAGAGTGACAAAATTCCAGTTTCCAGCAAAATGATCATGGTAATGATTGTTTGTGATAAAAATTGGTGACACCAGTTATTAGGTGCACATGCGTTGGACTGATTTGTGAACGAATTATTTTTTTAGAAATGCAGTTTTGTCTGTGTAGGGCCTTCCTAATCCTATTTGTACCCCTAATTTTGAGTCACACTGTATATGTGTGATTCGTGTAATTCTTTTAATTTAATACCTATGTATTTGTGTATTAAAAGATGCGCAAATATATACATGGGTATATATGTATACTGATTTATTTGCATTGATTATTATTGGTTTAGCTGAGGCTCAGTTAGGTATGATCTATCGTTAGTTGCCACTGGTTTAATTAAGCTTCCACTAGGTATGATTCTTCATCAGGTGTCATTGTCTTAACCGAGGTTCAATTAGGTATGATCTTTTATTAATTGCATTAGTTTAACTGAGGTTCAGATAGGTATGATCTTTCATCAGTTATCAATAGTCTAGTTAATACTCTATTAGATCTGATTTTATACTGGTTGTTATTAGTTTAGCTAAGGTTCAGCTAGGTAAGATCTTTCATCAGGTGTCATTGAGTTAGCTAAAATCCAATTAGGTATAATCTTCCACCACTTTTCACTGGTCTAGCCAAAGTCCTCTTAGGTCTGATCCTTCATTAACTTAGACTCTGTAGCCTGACTTTGTACTATTTTATTAGTTTAGCTAAGATTCAGCTAGGTACAATCTTTCATCAGGTATCAATTAATTTAGCTAAAATCCAATTAGGTATAATCTCCCACCACTTTTCACTGATATAGCCAAAGTTCTCTTAGGTCTGATCCTTCATTAACTTAGACTCTGTAGCCTTATTTTATACTATTTGTTATTAGTTTAGCTAAGATTCAGCTAGGTACAATCTTTCATCAGGTATCAATTAATTTAGCTAAAATCCAATTAGGTATAATCTCCCACCACTTTTCACTGATATAGCCAAAGTTCTCTTAGGTCTGATCCTTCATTAACTTAGACTCTGTAGCCTTATTTTATACTATTTGTTATTAGTTTAGCTAAGGATCATCTAGGTATAATCCTTCATCAGTTATTAGTAGTCTAGCTAATACTCTATTAAGACTGATTTTATACTGATTATTATCAGGTTAGCTAAGGTTCAGCTAGGTACAATCTTTCATCAGGTGTCAATTGGTTTAGCTAAGATCCAATTAGATATAATTTCCACCACTTTTCACAGCCTTAGCCAAAGTCGTCTTACATCTGTCCCTTAATTAACTTAGACTCTATATCCCAAGTTAATAAATCTCAGGAATACTTACGTGCAACACTTACTTACTGTAATATAAATCCTCACCAAGCTGCTAAAAACATTCTCGGATCCCCAAAATAAAAAGAAGCAGAACACATTTGCTCTTCGCTTATTCGATTGCTTCTCTAATCCGAATAGCTGCAAGATTAGATCACATCGCCGAGAATATAGCACGATCTATTTCTCTACTATCGATCATTCCAGTATCGGCTATCTCTTTCTAGCTTAACTACCTCCTCCGCGATTAACCGTCAGCAAAAACGTGGTCTCTAAATTAGATACTCCAAAATCGCCATTCGACTCGATTTCGGTGCTCTGATTGAACTTTTTTGGCAATTTGGAAAGGGTTAAGAGTCTTCACCGTGCAATATCGTACAAGGATACCGAGCAAGTGGCACATATATCCCGTAGCGAAAGTTCCAGGCTGATTTATCCTTTGGGTCCTATTGATCGCGGACACTTAAATGTTACACGAAATACCTAACGGTATTGATGATAGTAATACATCCTACCAATCGAATGCTCGACAGAGCCCCAGTTCTCGATGTAGGCGAAAAGCTGTGGCAACATTTTTACTCTTCGACGGTGGACCAGTGATAAATTCGACCGATCCAGACGATTTCGATGAAAGGAAAAAGAAAAGGAAAGAAACGCTGGATTCGAATTTTTCTTATTGCTCCTGCTATGTGTGGACACTTGAACTCACGTGGAATGTCTAACGGCATGCATAGTAGCCTAGTGTATACACACACGGAGTGCATAGTAGGCCTAGTTTGTGATCCGAGTGACAAATCGCTGTCATAAGTCTTGAAGAATTTGAAAACGGCCAGGTGTCGTGTAAAATCATTGTTGATATCGATTAGACATTTCTGGTATAATATCGTAATGTACGGAGTGATTTGTTTGATCATGCATTGGGTGTCCAAAAATACACGTAGGAAGTAAGTTTGAAAGGAAAGAGGTTTTTAATTCAAAATTCTGAATATTTTTTAATAATGAAGACGCGTTGCTTTTTCGTATAGCGCGCCATTTTTAATAACCCTGAACTGTCAGCTGTCACGCTGTCTTTTTTCTTCGTTGGCAATACTTCACCGCACAGATGACGCAAATTTCAAATCTTGCGTGAATTTTGGGACATCCTGTACGAATATTTATGACACTAGATCGTGTTCCAAATATTTTATTTCTGCAATTATTATAAATATGAGGTTATTAAGATAGACAGGCATATATATATATATATTTCCATCGCATCATTTTAATCATTATTTTCTGTATATCAATGTTGTAGTATTATTTAAATCATTCGTCTGGTAAAATTTTCAACCGTAAAACAGGAAATAGAAATTTATTTTCAATTAAATATTCATATTAACATCCGAGAAGCTTAATTGCATATAATTCTGCGAAGACGTAAGATTTACTTTTATTCCCTTTTGCAGTCCAATTAGTAGATAAACCATAATTCCTTAAAACTGTGTAACACACGATATGTTCATTACAACCAGAGATATAAGCACACGAATAATCTAAAGCATTATGCTTCTCATAAAACATCAGTAAGTACAACGCCGTCTATCTCTTAAATAACTTAACACTAGATTTAGGGTCTCCACCATTTTGACGTATTTCGAATTTCACCAGAAAAATTACAGACACCTTTTACGTTTAAATAAAAATAATCGCTACAAATATTACAAATATCCTTTTGTTTCACGTTAAATGATACATTTCCCCAGTACTCGTCCCTTTTTCTCGTCGATCGCGATCCACGGCACCGCGACTTTCCTGTCCGTATGCGTGTTCGGCCTATTAATCCGGCAGTTCACTTTCCCGGTGTGTCGTACCGCGGATGCGCGCGCAGCCTTGCGTTTGCGCCTGCGCCTGCGCGTGCTGGTGCGCGTGCGCCCCGTGTCCGGTAACAGGATCTTCGCGAAACGTTTCCTAGACGAGGCGAGATTTCGCGTGCGCCACGCGATTTGCAGCTACCGCTCGGCGTCCCTGTTTTTTTCCTGTCACCTGCTCTCTCATCGCGCCTCTCTCGTGATCCAACGGCGTCCCCGGCGTGTTGGATCAGTGCCTGGTGGCGTGAAACGCGAAACGAGGCGCCACACCGACCGCACTCCGACACCAGAGACCGTTTCGAGCACGACACCCGGTAGTGGTCGCGACTGCTCGCTCACCTAGAAACCGTTCACGCGATCTTCGCTCCGACAGCGATCTGTTTACGCGCGCGAGCCATCGGCGAACTCTCGGCTGGCCGACTTGGACGCCTCGCACGACTGCTAGCTTCATCTGACGCATCCGTGCATCGATTCAGGCCGTCTGTCCACGGAACGTCGATTCGCAGATGGCGTTAGACGAGGCTTAACCTCTTCCTTTTTTCACGCGTTTTTCGCTCGAAACGAGGCCTCCAATCGAGGAATTTTATTCCTTTCTTTATTCTTTTTACTTCGTTTTAAGAGTGTATTCCACTTTTTGCGTATTTCGAGTAATTCGGACGTCGGGTAGTTAATTATTATTGCTGTACAGGATATGTAGAGGTATGCATTTAAGTAGGCTACATCTTTTCTCTTCCATTTTTTTTTTTTTTATTTTTTGAACGAATTTTATATTTATTTTTGCATGCTTGGAATAATTCAGACCTGAAAGTTAATTATTATTGTACTTAGTAAAGGTTTGTGTTTAGGAATATTACACGATTTAAGATTTATTCTATCTTTGTATGATTATTACTTTTGGTACGAGGTTAGGAATAATGATATATTATTATATATATTATATAAATTAAATTATGATAAAAATAGTAATGTATTATTATTTTTTAGTATTTTTTAGCATAAAATACGAGACGTTTCAATGGTCGATAATGCGAGACCATTCAACTCTAAATAATGGAGTAAAGTGAGGCTTATTGTAAGGGTTGCTCCAGGTGATGTACGTTCGCACCGACACAAGGTTGCAATCGTCTAATTGCTGTAGCTCGTAGGCTCCTTATCGATTCCCTATATCTTATCGATATAATTACACCACGTTGCAATGACTCTCTGCTTCATAACCTTTAACGTTGTCTCTGTATTATTAATCGTCATGAGCACACGTAAGCACGCATTTGAGGCACAGTAGGGGTGTACAGCCAATAGGGTTGCGTTCTAGGAAAGGCCAACATTATCGGAAGATACGGAGCCAGCAGTGATTGCTATGTGCACTACAATCAATAGAAGGTTGATTAGAACTATGTATATAAGATGCAGTAATTAAATATTCCTGATCAATTATGGTCATAAAGATTACTGTTTCATTGCATTATTTACTACGACTTTGAACATAATATACGGCCCTGAGATCATCATATCCACTACAAAACAATTTTTCTTGCCATTGTTATTTTGTATAGTATTATTATAGTGTATCATCGACATTTTAATATAGAGGGTGAGGTTAGAAAATGTGCAATGTAATAGGAACAGCCCTCTCATAATTCTTTTAACTTATTATATTAGGGTGATTGGAACCTAATTCATAATATAGTTACAACATCAAATTATGCTATGATAATTGTCACCTATTGGACATTTTTTAAATGAAATAATTGTTACTAATAATTCCATCATAAAGTGAATTTTCAAATATGAAAATAAGTATATTAATATTTCTAATATTTCTGAAAATCTTAATGAAAAAGGAATGCTAATCTAAAAAAATTGAATATCTAAGTATAATCCCCAGGAAATAAATTTTAACAAAATATCTGTAAGAAACATATATAGCAACCTAGCGAAACCCCATACCCAGTCATCGCCTCTCGTAACGTTTCAAACTTCTCAAAAACTCCTTCTCCTTTCACTAATCCCTTCTATCGAGTGTCTACGATATATACTATTTAATCCAAAGCCGCATACCAAGATCCCCAGTCGCGATAACCTCCCTTTAATTTCACCCGTGTGGTCCGGACGCTCGAGATCCGCGCGAGCAGCTGATAAATGCGTCGAAACTAAATATTCCCTTACCCACGTGGTCTGGAATCAACCACGCCTATCTTGACCCGGCCAATTCGTAGTTTACGCAATCCACGTGTCGACGCTGGCGCCCCCAGTGCATCATCGAGCGTTGCGTGATCCGCGTAGGAGAAAGCTAGGAAATCGAACCAGTCGCCATTTTTCCAAATCTCACGGAACGTTTGTGATAAAGATTTGCCTACGAATAGCCGCTTATTAACCTTGTCAAAACGGCCACTGGCTTCTGAATAATAACCCAATAGCTAATGGGATTGAGTTCCGATTCGATAAGGTTAGCCATGTGCTGCATAGATACTCCTTGAGAAGGGTGTAGATTAGTTGAGTTTGCCTATTCTTTTTATGTGTATGACAGAATTTATATATATACCATTAGTTACAAGGAAATATTGAATTATACATGGTAATTCATTTTCAACCTGTGGTATGCTGAGAGGCTTGTTTTATGTTTAAGACTCAGCATGGTAGGAAGTGAGAGTAGGAGGGTTTGTCATTGGATGAGGAGTTTGATGGAAAAGTGGTAAGGGAGTTTTTGTTATGTAATGAGATTATTGCAGGAAATGATAAGTAAGATTGGTATTTGTCTAGGGGATTTTGTTAGGAGTTTGTTTTG
Source organism: Eufriesea mexicana (assembly GCF_001483705.2). NCBI lineage: Eukaryota > Metazoa > Arthropoda > Insecta > Hymenoptera > Apidae > Eufriesea > Eufriesea mexicana. The sequence goes on along the minus strand of NW_016908266.1, from coordinate 264,267 downwards.
TGGGGATTTTTGATGGATGTGTGGTGAGGTGTTGTAATCTTTGGGTACGTAGAGATTGTTCTGTTAAGAGTCAGATTATTCATGGGTTTCTTGATGTAAAGGTTTCGATACTTGTGATTTTTACAGAAATGTAAAATCCATTTGCACTTATAGACACTGTAGCACTTTCCAACGCGTAAATATAGAATTCTTAATCAAACCAAAACCTGATTTAATCCTAGAGAGATATAGGACTTGTAACTGAATATACAAGCTACAATCTATTATAAGAAATAAAATATAGAATTTCTAGATTATCAAAACCTAATCCAAACCTGTAGAGATATGTGTAAACCCTATATCTATATATACAGCGTATATTATTCTACAAGAAATAAAATATAGAATATTTAAGCACACCAAAATAGAGATGTAGAAGCTATATCTGGATATATAATGTATAGCTTCTATAACAAATAAAATGAATTACTGAAATGTAGAATTCCCAACCAAAAACTAATAATAGAAGTTTAGAATGTGGATCTAACAACCTATAATATTCTATAAGGAATGAAATATAGAGTTCTTAACCATGCCAAAACCTAATCAAATTCTAACTCAATCCTAAAAAGCCTTTTATCTGATACATCCCATAAATTCTTATAAAAAATAAAATATATACTTCCTCGATACATCAAAATCCAATTTAAATTTATAGAGAATAGTAAGAAACAAAACCATGTAATTCCAAAATATGTGCAAATCCAATCTAAACTAGTACAAATTTATGACTTGTATAAATATACAGTCAGTAGTATTCTCTAAGGAATGAAATACAGTATTATTAGATACATCAAGACCTACTCGATGCTTACAGAAGCTTTAAAACCCATCTAAATATTCAGCTCGCAACATTCCATGAGCAAAAAAGAACACAAAATTGCATATTTTATATCTTCTTAACCAACACCTCCAGCAGCTTGACTTTCCCATCTCCTAACCCTCTTCCCAAACAAGGGTCTCCTAACCTCAAACTAAAAACCTCCCTATACGCTTGTCATTCAACGAATAAGCAAGCAAATAACACGTGCAACTTCAACCAGCTTATCTACGTCCCTTGGTAATCTCCTCCAGCAGATCTCTTAACTCCAAATCGATCAAAAATTGACATTCGAGATACACGATTTCGCTTTCATGGCTTACAAGATTGCACAAAGGGGGGAAACTCTATTACATTTCGTCTCGGCTCATTCGTCATTCGAACGTATGAGCGAATACTATGTAGAAACTTTTCGAACAATCCTGGCCTTTTGAGGTCTGTTTCATATGCAAATCTCATGCGATTTTTCGCATCTTTCGAGTGGTCGGATGTTTGAAGGTGCTCAAGAGTGAATCACAGCTTCTCGCGTGTTTTGTGCCGGGGACGAGAGAAAGCTGGCAAACGGTAGTCTTTATCGTTGTACCCCGCGATAACCTTCCATTTCCAGTTCCCGATGGTTCCCTTAAAAATGGTCGCTCCGTGATTGATGGCCCGTTGAACGGTGTTTGATTGCTCTTGAGTGGAAAATCACCGTGCATGCCTGTCTTCGGGATCTCGGTGGAAAATTTCCAAAGAGGTTAGGACGTCACGAGGGATTCTCTGGATTAATGCGCTTTGCTCCATGTTTTCTGACTCGTCGAATTAATTGTTTTGTGACATTAGGTGCACAATTGTGTGGAGATAAAATTTGTAAATCATTTTACTATTGGTATTACTGGTAGTGATATTATTATAGGTTATAATATTGTACCATCACAGTAGTATGTAATCTTTTATTGGAAATATTGATCTTTTATTCTAGGTTATGGTTTGTAACCTTTTATTGCAGAGTAATTGTCAGTAATTAATTAAATTTTTTAATAAAAAGTAAGTACTAATAGAATTTCGTATCGTAATTCTTTATATTAATTTATGTTAACCTATAATTATACCTATAGTTACTTCTGGAATTAAAAAGTGGAATTAAACCTCGAAATAATTATAATTTGTTCTTATCTTGACATTTTACTCTAGAATAAAGAACAAGATTTCGAAAATAAAATTATCAAAAATCCTCGAAAATCTAAATTATTGCAGTTCTTAAAAATAACCAGAAAATCACTAAACTTTATTTCAAATTCCTCCAGAAAATTCCAATTCCACTCTCGTCCAGTTAATCGCGTATTACCTTAACCTATAAATTGGACTGCAGCCAAACTTAATTTCGAATTCGCCTAATTAATTTCCCGAGGTATTTCTACCCGTGGCATAATTCCACGCTCTAAATTCAGTCTGAAATTTTCTCAGTGCCGTGCGATAATTAAGATGATCTGATAGAACGTTTTAACATGGTTTCCATCGGCTACAAAGCAACGGAGGTGTAATTCCGCGTGAAATTGAATTTGACACGAATGCTTTCGCTTATCCCGGCGCAGAAAAGCCAGTGACACGTAGGTGAACCGGATATCGATGTCCCTTATAGGCTGCAGCCCTGGAACAGGAATTTCCTGGGCGATCCCCATAGGAATGCGGATCGTCGTTAGCGAAGACACGTTTCCCACTTTTTTACTCGTCGCTCGCGTTCCTGTATTCATTTACGAAGCTCTCTGCATACCGGCTAGCGCCCAATGGATGATCTAACAGCCACGGTGATATCGTTGCTATGATCGTTCTGTGTTTCACTATCGATCTGTTAGTGCCTGATTTATTTTTCATTTTTCATTCGAGAGCGATGGGTCTCGCCATGATTTATTTTCTGCTTTCGTGCTTCTTTTTACGAGGTATCCAATCGTCAGATATTGTTCCTGATTTAGCAATTATTGTTATAGAGAATAGGTTGGAATATTAGGTTAGGATTCTCGAAATTGGAATAAATTTTGGAATATTTGGATTATTAAAATTTTTTGTTATCGAAACTTACAAAATTTGAGTAAATTTTGGAATATTCGAGCCCTCCAAAATTTTTTGTTACTGGAATTTACAAGATTTGAATAAATTTTGGGATATTCGGAATATCTAAAATTTTTTAAGATTGGAATTGTCGAAATTTGGATAAATTTTGGAATATTCGGCACTTCAGCAATTATTTAGTAATTTTCTAAGAGAAACATATTGTTCCAAACATTGAGATTTTGCAATAATTTTATCAGTTTCGTTATCTCTCAGAATTTCTTAATCGCGGTTATCTGGATTAATACATATAAAATGTAAAATCAATTGTTGGATAGATTATTATTATATTATTTTATTTATCTAATATAAATCAAATTAAATTGTACAGAAATACACATTTAATTCTTTCTAGTAAAAAAAAATCATCGAAGGATAAACAAAAAATAAATAAGTATAGAAATGTTTTCATTTATTTTACATAGGGTGATTAAATAATAATATAAAAGCAGATCATTATTTATATCTATAACAAATACACGACTCGAATGGAAGAAATTAAATCTATATTCTCAGCTCAGTTCCTGCAACGAACGTAATTTCCCATAAGGCTAAGAATACTTGCCGGCAATAGTACCTCTTCAGAAATTTTCTCGTTCGATCATTCCTGTCCATTCTGCCCCACGCGCGTCATGAGAAAGAGTCTCAGGAAGTTGGCAGGTTCCACGCAACCTTCCACCTTTCAGAGTTCCCATGAACCTCGTCATCAATCACCACGGATTATCTTTCGTCACTGTTTACCCCTTTGTCTGCAGTTAATCTGCCAGCTAGATGAGCCTCGGGATCTCGGGAAACACCATTTCGTATTCGCTTACGTTTTTATCGCATCGAATAACACTTAGGCCAAGACAGACATGTCTCTGGGCCGCCATCATGGGTCTAGCCGCTCTTCTTTCGTCCACCATTCTTCCAACCAACCTAACCTAACATAACCTAACCTAACCAACCCCTTTTACGTCCTTTCTTCGTCTCGTCCTGGCTATTCTTCCTTACAAAATGAAGGATTGCAACGACCACGAAGAAAATAATCGAAAGAAACGAATAGGATGTCGACCTCCCCCATGAAACGACCTTGAAACCTGGTATCCTATCTCAGAATTGCTGGAGTGAGTCGATTAAGGTAATTAGCAGTGGATTGCTTTAAGTTTTCCTGGAAATGACGCGTATTAGCGCCATTATTGTGTTACAAATGGCGGCGTATTAAGCACGCGTTAGTTGGAGTAGAACGTTATCGTAGATAGCCGCAAATGCAAGTTTGATGTAAAATCTTGGTATCGATCTATTGATAATTAGACGCACACTTGGCTATGCTAGCGCTATTATACTTCGCGGATAGGTGGCTCGATGGTAAATAATTATTTTAATGCATATGCCGAGCCAGGTTGTTTCACGCGATACCATCGGGGGATATTTATTTAATTTAAATGGAAAAATCAATTGGAACAGGAAGCACGTATCTTGAGGCAACTAACTGTACCGGGATATCTCAGAGATGAATCTCAATGTCAGCTCGTTAATTCTAATTTTCAGAAGGCTGTCTGACAAATTAAATTTTATCTCGGGAATTTTTATTTCCGTCAGTTTATCCAGCTAGTTGAATACGTATCACCTCAAAAATGCTTATTTTCCATGGTGATTTAATTTGAAGTATCAAATATCGCTATCAATCCCAAGTGTTAAACAGTCCATTCAACAAATTAATTTTAATTATCGAGTTTGCCTGTTTGACGAAGCAAGTATTGCTTTATCAGTCCTAGCTTCTAGTCTATTCGATAAATCAATCGTTGCCTTTTTAATCCTAATTATCGAGTATCAAGCGTGACCTTATCGATCCAGTGATCTATCTAACCTCATTAAGCAGCCTATTCGTCAGACCAAGTGTTACCTTATCGATCCCAACGTTTGAATAGTCTATCTAACAAATCAAATATTACCTCATCGATCCTAACCTCTAATAGCCTATCCCAATCCCATTATCCTAACCTATCTAAATCCCACGTTATCACTATCGAGCATCGAATACTCTATTCGATAAATCGAATATTACCAATTCTAATTTCCAGTAGCCTAGCCAACAATCTATTAGACCCAATATCTTCGTGAACATACGTATTAGCCTCAGCGAGCTATGGAAATTGGTCAGGCTCGAATAAATCCACCAGCTAGTTGCTCAGAACCTCGTCAGATCCTTTTTCCCAGTCCTCTGTCATGAAGACTCGAATCGATTGGCATTTTCCACGAATTTTTCCAACACGTGCTTTCTTCCCATAGCAAACTGGTCCCTTTGCTCGCTAAGTCGAATTTATCCAGTTTGAGGATGGAATGCAGAGGATCATTCTCTCAGAATAGCGTCACGCGGTATCACTGTTCATTCCACGCGGCAAGATCTAAATCCCGGAGTATAATAATCATACAGTCACCGTTAGGTTACGCGGTATCACTGTTCATTCCACGCGGCAAGATCTAAATCCCGGAGTATAATAATCATACAGTACGTATGTCACCGTTAGGCCTCATAAACTATACGCTCCTGGAGACCCTCGCATTTCTAAGAGTGTTACAACCGAGAAAGTTGGATTTAAATTCCGTCATGCAGTCTATATTAACCACTTGCACGGGTCCTTGGCTGGTTTAAACGCGTACGAATATCCAGCATTCTACTTGGTGCACGGATTGTACCTGGGACATGTCTAGGAATATATTTCTACCCTATTTCTACCGTTTTTAGGGGTCTATTCGTATCGAAATTCCCTTCAGAAGCTTGGAATCAAGTCGCGGCTGTGAAGTTACGGAGCCAAACTCGTGGCTTCCGACAGATCAGCTATGGGATTAGCAGCAAGTTAGAGTTCCGTGCTAAAGTTTGCTCAGAATTTCCATTCCCCTAACGGTCACCAGTGATAATCAGACGTGGAGGCGTCCGCCGCTGGTAAACTCTTTAACAAACACGATTTCTCAGCTGTGTAACTAGATACTTAGATCTAGCTCATCACAGAGCACACTAATTTCGCTCGGTGTATTTCCACTACCGGTTATTGCCTAGCCAAAGACCCGGGGATACAGGTACCACTGAACTTTGTGCTAACCAGTGTAACGAGTTCGTCAGAAGGCACGCTTCAGTTTTGGTTCAGCGCAACGTCACTCCTAGGGAACTTTGAAAGTTGTATCACTGGGGACTCCAGGATATATAGCCAGTGACTAAACTAGTGTGACTGGTTCGTCAGAAAGGACATCTCAGTTCTGATGTGGGGTATCTTCGCTACTGGCGAACTTTGAGTATTGTTATAGCAAGATGATATAGATGTGGACAGTGTTCTATTAGATTTAGCCTAACGTATCTTCACCAGTGGCTAATCCAAAGATTGGAGAATGTGGGTATCACTGAATTAAACAGTGTAATTGGCTTATTGCAAAGTACATCTCAATTGGGTCTCAGTTTATCCTCATTTTCTAGCAAATGTTGAAAGGAACCTAATCAGAGACTCGATCTCACAAAGTATATTGATTAACCAGTATCATTTCTAATTCTCAAAGTGCACCTTAACTGTGTCTCAGTGTATTTTCACTTCTAACCAATTTCAGAAGTTGTCTACACAGAGACTCAGTGAGGCAAACCCCATTTGATTAACCAGTATTCCTAACTCTCATCAAGGATTCACTTTACTCTCAGTTTACTCTATCTCCTCAAGGTACATCTCAACTGTGCATCAGTGCATCTCCACTGCTAGCAAATTTTAGAAGCTGTCTAAAGAAGGCTCAAGATTGTATGAGTATCATAGAATTGTCCAATGTAACTGGTTTATCATAAAGTACACCTCAACTAGGTCTCAGTATACCCTAATTGCTGTCAAATGTCAAAGGAAGCCTAAGTTGTCTAAAGAAGGCTCAAGATTGTACGAGTATCATAGAATTGTCCAATGTAACTGGTTTATCATGAAGTACACCTCAACTAGGTCTCAGTATACCCTAATTGCTGTCAAATGTCAAAGGAAGCCTAACTAGAGACTTGTTCACTCAAATCCCATTGATTAACCAGTATGCCTAACTTTTATTAATGATTCACCTTACTGTCAATTTACCCTGTTTCTCTTATAGTAAAAATTTGAAGGTTACCTACCTAGAGGCACCAGAATACGAATGCCTGTACACAAACGAAGCTCTCTGCTGCATCCTCTAATTAAACATCTGCTCGCAAGAAGCATCCCACTATACCGCATCAGCAGGTCCACGTTCGCCAATAAAAATCCCTGTGAACCCTTCCCACGATGTCCCCGAGGCCTCAGGTACCTACCCAAACCCTGACCAAGATCTGCCAAAAATATCCCGCGTCCATTGCCATCCGCAGCGTTCCCCGTGCAACGTATGCACACGTACCCAGCCGGTGGAACGAGGAAAAGGCGTCTCGTTCGTTTTTCGATCCGCTCGAAACGCGGCTTTCCAGCGCGGTCTCGCGGTTTTCAGCCGGCGAACCAGTTTGTCAGCCGAGCGGCGAGCGTGGCTCCGAGGGATTCGCCAGCTGATATTTCGCGATAAGTTTATCGATGGACGATATTCGCGGCCGGACGCCGCCTCGGATGTATCTAAAGCGGCGATAACTCGTTCGCCGGGAGAGTGGTTTCACCGGCCCCGCCGGCCAGCCCAGCCTTCCTTCTAATCTTTATGAACTCCATTAAGACGGCCGTGCCGGCTACCGGTCGGGGCGACGCGACGCCACCGCCGCCTGCCGGCCGCGCCGTCCAACTAAACCTCCCATCCGCCACCATTCCTCGCCGATTCTTCGTCAACAAGAATTCTCTACTTCTGGGTCCTTCCCCAAATTTAATTAGCTATCTATGGTTGCTTACCTACCAATGTGATCTCACATCTTCCTATTTCTTACATATTCCAAATTTTTCGCTAAAAAGACACCAAAGTAACTAAAATACGTGAAAATAAAATTCATTATAAAAGGAAAGAAGAAAATGTGTGTCGAAATTACAGAAAATTCGTAACAAAGGTAATACCAAAGGTTAAACCAAGAGTATACCACCCTTCTAAAATTATATCAAGATTATATTATTCTACTAAAAAATATTAGAAATCTCAAACTTGTTGCTAAACAGACACGAAAGCAACTGAGATACACAAATACAAAATACACCGTGAAAGAAAGGAGAAAAAGGAAATGAATTCGTACCATAGATAATACCAAAGGCTAAACTAAGACTATACCACTCTTCTAAAAAATATTACACATACCAAATCTACCAACAAGAAGACACGAAAAGCAACGAAGCTACACCTAATGAAAATTACTACGCCTCACAAAAATAACAAAAATCGGTCTATTCCAGAAAGGTATATGCATGGCCGAGACAAATTTAATTATCCATATATGGTTGCCTATCTACCAATATTTCTTCCTCACACTCTCTCCGATTTTTCTACGTTTTCTAATTCATCATTAGTTAGTCCAACTTGCGAGTATCTTAGACTTGTAGCGAGTGTCTAAGTGCGGGGTAACGTGTCAAACTTCTCGTAGAGATGACTATTCTCCATGTTCTGACTCTAACTTGCTAATTAATTTCGCTGTTTTATCGTTGTGTATAATTTTATTATTATTATACTCGGTAACCAATCAGCCTGGTGTTTGAAATAAGTAAAACTAGACTTTAAATAGTCGTTTAGGCAGTGTCTATCTGTGTTCAAGCACAGATCAGAGTCATCCAGGAGTCAAACTCCTGTCAGCCTAGGTTCCTGAGGATTGACTCTATCCAATTGACTCTGTACAGACAAAGATGGGTGCCATTTTGTCTTTCATGATTGGGTAATTAAACTCTCACTGATGATCAAGATGGAGATGAGTTTGGCTACAATAACGAGGTTCTATAATGTCATAGGCTTCTGGGACCAAATCTGCTATAGGATCCTAGGGTTCGTTCCTCTTTAGGTTTCTTTAAGCTATACGTGAGTGAATCTAGTGTCTAATGGATTGGAACAGATCGGATGGCTCGTTTCGAGGTTGCTACTGGATATTTTTCGCGTGCAGCCTTCCCAGGTGATTCCACGGTGTTCCTTTTTCCAGCGACTTCGGTTTGCGTTGGAAACGCGGCGCGTTCGACGCGCCTGGCGCCAAGTAGAAAGCACGTGTCTCGCGCAAATGGAGGAACAAGTCGTGCTGCGAGATATGTAGGTGAACAATGTTTTGATACCGGCCTCAGAGGGTTTCAGGCCGTGGTTACGGTTTCTGGAGTCCCGCCGCGACCGCTCGACGTGGGTTGGCAGATGTTGCAAAATGCTCAGATATTTCGCGAATTGCTGATCGATGGATCTAGATAAAAAAAGAAAATCGATGTTTTTTTATTGCTACAATCAATGGTACAGTGTTTCTAGAGTATATTTCCAAATTTTCGATGTGATGTTCAAAATATTAAGGATTCTATAGCATGTTTATTGCATGCATACTTTACATTTTCAAATCGGAGGAGAGATATCTCGAAAACTGGGTTACCAATTCGGCTGAAATTTTGCATACGTGTTCTGCGATGCGTGTACTAATTGGTGAACCTAAAAATTAAAGGAAATAAATAATTTAAACGATTTTTTTTATACATAAATGTACGTAAAATTTTTGCGAAAACGATGATTTCTTCTTCGAAGTTGTTTAATTTAAAAAGTTTTCGAATTTTTCAAATTTTCGAAGGTTCATCGACTATGTATGTTCACAAAGAGTACGACGATTGTTCGTATTCCTGTTTTGGTCAGGTAGGGGAGAAAGTGCAGCTCTCGTTAATTTCAGATCTCGTCATTATGGAGGCGCTATACATATGCTCTTATAATTCCAAATTACAACATATTTTCAAATGTAAAAAAATTCTTTTTATAGTCTCTTAGTTGCCTAATAAAACCTCATAGTTTTTAAAATGATCAAGGAAATACTTACATCGAAAAAAAATTTTCAAAAATACGCACATTTTCAGCGTTCTATCAAGTTTAACTCCCCCTCCCAACCCCTCTTTCTCCCCTCTCCCCCACAGAAATTCTAAAATATCTTCTGATATTTTGAATTTAAAGTAACGTTACTATTTTCTTATTCGAGGTATTGGGAATACTCCATAGAAGCCTATAGAAAATTTTGCAAAGGTGTGAAAGGAAAGTATGGTAAAATATTATTTTCAATGCAAAAGTATAACCATATTCTGTAAATAATTAATTGTTGAGAATAATTGTTATAGCTAGCTTTCGTACAGAGTATGGAAGAAAACTATAGTGAAATACAATTTTCATAAAATAAAAATATAATTCTCAGGAGTTTTACGATTGCAAAATTTTGGTACTCAATATATAAGTTATTGCAAGAACTCTCTTCCACCTCCCAAAAAATATCATCAACGTGTAATAGGAAATTTCAACCTAATACAATTTTCAGTACACCCAAATTTCCTTTACCGAGCTTTTAATTAATTTAATTACCTTTGGTACTCATTTCGAGTCGTTGACACTTTCTTAAACCTACCAGAAAATATTATCAATGTGAAACAGGAAATTACAAAGTAATATAATTTTCAGTACACCCAAATTTCCTTTACCGAGCTTTTAATTAATTTAATTACCTTTGGTACTCATTTCGAGTCGTTGACACTTTCTTAAACCTACCAGAAAATATTATCAATGTGAAACAGGAAATTACAAAGTAATATAATTTTCAGTACACCCAAATTTCCTTTACCGAGCTTTTAATTAATTTAATTACCTTTGGTACTCATCTCGTCGAGTCGTTGGCACTTTCTTACACGTACTATAAAATATTATCAACGTGTAACAGGGAATTACGGCATAATATAATTTTCAGTACCCCCAAATATCCTTCACTGGGCTCCTAATTAACCTAATTGCCCTCACATCTCTCAACCATTCCCATCACAACAGATCGTACCAAACGTGTCATCGGTAGATCAGCATCTGTCGCACTAAATCCCTCGCATCCTCATCCAGCATCCGTCCATTCCTCGCCATCTGCACAAAGGCGCGGAGAATCAGAGTGCCAGGGGAAATCCCCTTAGCGTGCTGCCGGGTGCCTGCTAATAGTCGGATCATGCAAGTTTCCAGTCGTCGAGTCAGCGCGAGGAATCTCCCTACGATTTGTTCGGATCCCGGTGTAATCCGGTCGTCGTGTCACGGGCTCTTGTTCATCGCATTCGTCTAAAAGGTCGCGTGGTTATTTCGCCAGCCAGCGAAATGTCGAGCCTCTCCCCTGGACCAACTCCACCTTTGACTCTGTGACGGTATCATTCTCACCCTCGCCAATAAGTGGATTCCTACTTCGAGGTTCCACGACTTTTCTCTCAAGTCCTGTGAGAAGAGGTAAAAGCCCTCTGTTTCCTGTATTCATATATTAAAATTGCAAATGTTATATTACCAAATTAACTAAAATCCAAATTTTAAATTTCAAATTTTTATTCGAATTTTAATTCCAAATTTTTAATTTTATTCTATATTTATTCTTTTGCAAATTTTAAATTATCAAATCTTTTGTTCTTAAATTTCAGTCCTAGCATTTTTAATTTTATTCTAGATTTATTCTAAAGAATAAATTTGTATTCTTTTGCAAATTTGATATTATCGAATTAACTGAAATCCAAATTTAAAACTTTAAAATTTTTATTCTTATTTTTATTCTAATTTTAATTCTAACATTTTAAATTTTATTCCAAATTTATTTTAAACAATAAATTTTTATTCGTTTGCAAATTTTGTATTATCAAATTAACTAAATTTCAAATGTAAAATTAAGAAATTTTTCTTATTTTTATTCTAATTTTAATTCCAGAATTTTTAACTTTATTCTAAAGAATAAATTGTTATTCCTTTCTTTTGTAAAAAGAAAATTTTAATATATTAAAATTTCCCAACATACCAATAGTATCCCTATGCAAGAAGGGCCTGCTAGGTAGCCTTACCAATGAGTCCACTAGTAGGCCCAGGACGACGAAACGCATCCCTTCCTTTCTCTTTTATCCCCTCTATCGCCACCGCCACATCGAGAACACCTGAAATCAACGATAACAACAACCATCTGGGAAGGACCCCCCAAAACTCAGATATCCGATTTTCATCCTGATACCGACACCCCCAACGATTGCGTAACGGATCTTTCAGTAGCCCCTGCATTGTCCGATCAGCGAGGAGCAGCTGACAGACCAGGGCACACATGAACGCGCGTTGTCCCTGAGAATTTGCAGCGTGGTTCCAGCTCACCTGGCCTGAAGCCGGAGGAACGATGGACAGGAGGAATGTAGATTTGATCGATAGCAGTAGGTCCTTCTAATATGATTACGAAGACAGGAAACATGAATTTTCGTTATTGATTGGACATGTCATATCTGCAAATGGGATTAGACAGGATTGCGTAACAGAGAGAATGAATTGGATGTATGAAGGCTAAATAGGATACAGGGATCAAGCGTTGACGTAGACATAGGATCAGTGTTAATTATAACTTACCCTACTACTATGTCAGCACATGTCACCAGGAGGTTTAGAGATTCCGAGAGCATCAAAGGTGGAATCAAGTGGAACGAACGCGGAACGTTCCTCTTCGTCCTTTTGCAAGCTCTACGTAGAATTTGCATAGCTCATTTTGTCACGTGATTCCGCTTCTAAATATATCCCAGGCTGATAATGAGAATCGATGTGTCTTATCCTTTCGCGATCAGGACAGGTGGTTTCATTTTACCGTGACCAATTCGTTTCCTCCACTATTTATCTTCTCATCCCTGCTGTCTACGAGGTTAGTTGCCTGTGTACATGCGACTGGTAGCTATGTGACTGTGTGATCAATAATAAAGATTCGTGTAGCCTATCCTCGTGATAGCATTCAGGAAGATCATCCTATTATAGTGTGACAAGTTAGTCTTTTATTTCTTCTACTAATCATCTTCTAATCCCTGTATGCAACTAGAAGGCTCACGAGGGTCTATGTAATCTCACTTCTAGAGATGATACTTTGACTAGTATTGAACTCTATTCTGCTCTGTTTCCATGATCGTGTCAGAACAGGTGATTCCACTTCACTGGGAAGACCAATCAGACTTTCGTTCCTAACCATCGTTTCATTTTCGCACAGTTGCTCACAGGGACCTAGGGAACCTCATTTGCAGCTATGACTAATAAGGAAGATTCACTAGATACATTTACGATTGTGCTATGGGAAGTCTATGTAATCTCAGTTCTAAAGACGACACTTTGACTAGTATTTGAACTCTATTCTGCTCTGTTTCCATGATCCTGTCAAAACAGGTGATTCCACTTCACTCTGACCAATCACACTTTCGTTCCTGACACTGATCATCCTTTCATCTTCACACAGTTACTCACAGGGACCTATAAAACTCTATTCACAAGTATGATCAATAATGAAGATTCACTAGGTACATTTACGATTGTGTTATGGGAAGTGATCCTGTCATACTGGGACCAATTGGTCTTCCGATTTCTCACCCAGTCATCTTATTTCTACGCTATAGCTAGTTACCCTAATCTGCAAATTGGTCTAAGAACAGGTGGCCTTTTGTAAATAGAGTCTGATTCTGTAATCTAGGAACCATAAAAGCTTCTTCCTTTTCTGCTTCTTTAGTATCTAGGCTTCTTTCTTACACAGGATCTACTTGGAAGCTTTTTCTCATCCCCTGTTCAAGCTATCCTCTTCCAAAAGACAAAAACCTCGTCCCCTGTCTAACTTCTTGGTACCTCAAATATGATACTTGATATGATACTTAGCTAATGGATGAATCAGGTTGCCTCTTTCTCTTCTGTTTCTCCATTATGCGAGCTTCTCTCTGACCCAAGACTGATTTGGAAGCTCTTCCTTATCCTCTGTTCAAGCTATCCTCTTCCAAAAGTCAAAAACATCGTCCCCTGTCTAACTTCTTGGTACCCCAAATATGATACTAGCTAACGGATGATCCAGATTGTCTCTTGCTCTCTTGTTTCTTCTTTATATGAGCTTCTCTTTTAGCCAAAATTAATTTGAAAGCTTCTGCTTATTCTTCTTTCAAACTGTCCTCTTCCAAAAGTCAAAAACATCGTCCCCTGTCTAACTTCTTTGTACCCCATATGTGATACTCAGCTAATGGATGATCCAGATTGTCTCTTCCTCTCTTGTTTCTCTATAGAGTCTGATTCTGTAATCTAGGAACCATAAAAGCTTCTTCCTTTTCTGCTTCTTTAGTATCTAGGCTTCTTTCTTACACAGGATCTACTTGGAAGCTTTTTCTCATCCCCTGTTCAAGCTATCCTCTTCCAAAAGACAAAAACCTCGTCCCCTGTCTAACTTCTTGGTACCTCAAATATGATACTTGATATGATACTTAGCTAATGGATGAATCAGGTTGCCTCTTTCTCTTCTGTTTCTCCATTATGCGAGCTTCTCTCTGACCCAAGACTGATTTGGAAGCTCTTCCTTATCCTCTGTTCAAGCTATCCTCTTCCAAAAGTCAAAAACATCGTCCCCTGTCTAACTTCTTGGTACCCCAAATATGATACTAGCTAACGGATGATCCAGATTGTCTCTTGCTCTCTTGTTTCTTCTTTATATGAGCTTCTCTTTTAGCCAAAATTAATTTGAAAGCTTCTGCTTATTCTTCTTTCAAACTGTCCTCTTCCAAAGTCAAAAACATCGTCCCCTGTCTAACTTCTTGGTACCCCAAATGTGACACTATTTAACGGATGAACCGGAATGAACCTTGTCCGATCCAATTGTTCGGAGCAAATGAAGGGAAGATGGAGGAAACGAAGTTATGGGAAGAAGGACGAGGGAAGGGCAGGGGTGGAAGAAGATCCATAGGCGTGGGAGCGCGGGAACGACACAGGGGCAGAGGCTCTCGAATCTAACGCCGTTCGTCGTAAAGCAACGGATCGCCTCGTATAAAATAAAAAGGGACAGATTAACGGCCGTGAACGTGGGGCCTGCTCTCTCGCGCGTGCATGCATTAGACGTGTGCACGACCCTCCCACGCGCCACCGCCTTCGTCTCTCTCTGTCTCTCCTTCACGTCTCTCCGTTTCGAGACGCTGCTCTTCCCTGTTCGACGCTTCGAGAGTATCATGTGTTCCCCGCGAATTTAATTGCCTCCATAAATATCGCGGGCCTTCCATGCCCGAGCAACGTTGAAATACGACGGTGGATGGAGGGGTCCTACCCCCTCCACCGCGGTCTTACCCTTGGGGCCCGCGAGGCGGGAGAAAAAGTGGATCGTCCCGATTGGCGGACTGGTGGTGTGTTCCTGGGGATGGTGAGCCTTCATTCGGGACCTTTTATGGGGTTTTCTGATATATTTCCAGTTGTTAAGTATCTCTGTATATTTTACTATTATTTATCTTTTATTTTGGGAAATTCCTTTTTTTGTATTTTTTGGAGAAGTGACTTGTATTCTTATTTAGCACTTATTTGAGAAATATTTTCTTTTTTTTTTTGTATTATATAGGGAAATGTGTTATGGAGGTAGTATTTATTTTTGGAATTTTTATTTGAAATTGTGGGTTTTTGGAATATTATATAGAAATTATGGTTTTATTTCTTAAGTCTCTCTGTATTTTTATTTATTATTTATTTGGGAATTTGTGTGTTTCCTTTGGTATTATATGGGGAAGTGTCTTATAGAGGTAGTATTTATTTTTGGAATTTTTATTTGAGATTGTGGGTTTTTGAGAATATTGTATAGAAATTATGGTTTTATTTGTTAGGTATCTCTGTATTTTTATTTATTATTTATCTAGGAAATTTTATTCCTCCTTTTGTATTATATGGGAAAATATCTTATGGAGGTTGTATTTATTTTTAGAATTTTTACTTCAGATTGTGGATTTTTGGAAATATCGTATAGAAATTAGAAATTGTGGTTTTATTTGTTAGGTATCTCTGTATTTTTATTTATTATTTATCTAGGAAATTTTATTCCTCCCTTTGTATTATATGGGAAAATATCTTATGGAGGTTGTATTTATTTTTAGAATTTTTACTTCAGATTGTGGATTTTTGGAAATATCGTATAGAAATTAGAAATTGTGGTTTTATTTGTTAGGTATCTCTGTATTTTTATTTATTATTTATCTAGGAAATTTTATTCCTCCCTTTGTATTATATGGGAAAATATCTTATGGAGGTTGTATTTATTTTTAGAATTTTTACTTCAGATTGTGGATTTTTGGAAATATCGTATAGAAATTAGAAATTGTGGTTTTATTTGTTAGGTATCTCTGTATTTTTATTTATTATTTATCTAGGAAATTTTATTCCTCCCTTTGTATTATATGGGAAAATATCTTATGGAGGTTGTATTTATTTTTAGAATTTTTACTTCAGATTGTGGATTTTTGGAAATATCGTATAGAAATTAGAAATTGTGGTTTTATTTGTTAGGTATCTCTGTATTTTTATTTATTATTTATCTAGGAAATTTTATTCCTCCCTTTGTATTATATGGGAAAATATCTTATGGAGGTTGTATTTATTTTTAGAATTTTTACTTCAGATTGTGGATTTTTGGAAATATCGTATAGAAATTAGAAATTGTGGTTTTATTTGTTAGGTATCTCTGTATTTTTATTTATTATTTATCTAGGAAATTTTGTTCTTCCTTTTGTATTATATGGGGAAGTGTCTTATGGAGGTAGCACTTATTTTCGGAATTTTTATTTCAGTCTGTGGGTTCTTCCAAAGATTGTACAGAAATTATCTGGTTTCATTTGTTAGGTATCTTCGAAATTCTGTATTTATATTACATTGGGTCATATATTTGGTCGTAGAGCGATCGAAATTAAACTCACGACGATTATAAATACAGCACAGAAGCCTGGCGAAATTCCAGCGACTCGCGTTCATTCCGCGGCCTTTATAATCGCGTTCACTCACCTTCCTCCGCTTCCGTTCGTCCGGAACACGGTGTTTGCCAAGAGATCGTGACCACTCGTTTCGATTTCCGTTTCGCGGGCCTTGACAGCTTCCGTTCATCCGTGACGGCCGGAAATCCCGGAAATTTATCGACTTCTCACGTGTTGCGAATCGGTATCCTCGAAAACATTTCTACCCCCTTGCGAGTCTTGCGTTTTCTCCTTATTCACCCACCTCGTGAATCCTCTGTCACCTTTGTCTTAGAAATTTTCATTATTTTTCTCCTAGGTTGTGTATCTTTTTCTTGAATTTTATCTCGGATGCCTGCGTTCGTTTCTAAAATTTCGACGAATACTGGAATTTTTTGACATTAGAGATATTATTAAAGAATATTACAAAGAAATAGGATAATACAGGTATTAAGGGTACAGAAATACTAAGTGTATAATAAGCATATATCGAAGTTCTCTAAGGCTACTAAGCTTATGTTAAAAATTATTAAAAATATTAAGGTTATACAGAAGGTAAGAATACTAAATTATGCAAAATTTGTATCAGAGGTAATACCGAAGATTATACCAAGATCCCAGATACCAAACATCGCTATAAAAACATACTAAAGCAACTAAGATACACCAAAACACAATTCATCACAAGGGAA